>NC_056746.1:503520742-503610742 GCF_019279795.1 Protopterus annectens | reverse complement strand
ACCCATGGAACTTGTTGCCAGTGTTGAATATGCTGTGCATGTAAACTTAGTTTTTCACAAGTGCAAGATGTCGTCCCTTCTGTAGAAAAAAGCCTTATTAGGGGTTGATCTTATCAGAAAAGGTGTTCATGCATGCATGCATTTTTATTTGGTATCCCTTTATCTGGTCTTTCGTAGGAAATGCTTTATCTCCACCCAGACAATTGAGTCAAAGAGTTTTTACCGAAGTACCACCTCTGCTGGGTATTTGTCCTTCCCCTACTTTTTTTATTAGCCCAGTTTGTGGACAGTATGCAAGCTTTGTTCCCTGTACCAATGGAAAATACTCTGCTACCATGAGTGCTGCATTCTAGAAAATCCAGGAGGCTCAGTAGCTATTCAGACAGTGTTGATGATGTATTTAGCAGACCATTTGTAAAGAAAATGGTCTGGAAATGAGTCTTGCCTGACACTAACCTATGCTTTAAGTTGGTCAGTAAAGAAACTCCTGCCTGAATTGTTTTAGCCAACATAACATGGTTCTCATGAGTTATCCCGGCCATGTTTGTGTGCAGGAAATCTGTAGGCTTATAACTTTATTTGGCTTTGCCAAGAACTGCTGGATGTCTGTCAACATGTGCACGTAAGAAGTGCACTATTCTTTTTGTCTTCCCAAGGAGAAAGGTATAAATTTCTGTTTTTAGTAAATGAAGTGCAATGTCCTGGTGTTACAGTCAAGAGACACAATGCCTAAATACTTTCTAGAGTTTGTCCTAAAGCTACTGTAACAGATTGGTGCGTACAGCAAGAAGCTAACAGTATGCAGATGTAAGTCTGTCTTCCCAAACTAAGTTATAAGCTACTTACCTTTTTAGGTTAGAGCAGCTGTTGACAGACCAGATGAACGTAATGTTTAGTGTTTTACTTTTTTAAGTGTTTGTTAGGTTCATTGGCACAGCTTTGCAACATGTTGGTGCAGTGGTTATTACTATGGCATCATCTGTAGAGTCCAGGGTTCAGTTCTGGCATCTGGCTGCTGCAGGGGTGAAGTTTGTAGCTTTTCCCACTGTCAGTGTGGGTTTTTCTGGATGCTTTCATTTCTGCCCATATCCCAAATACATGCTGTTTAAGTTGATTTAGCTTTTGTAATAAAATTATTCTGCATTTGTGTGGTGGACATCTGTCCTGTAAATGAGCTTTCAGCTTAGCAGGTTTGACTCAGTTAACAAAATAAAATAAATAATACTGCTTTCTGTACTGCAGACGTTATTTGTGAGTGCACTGAAACTAAGCAGGATCGTTGAAACTAAAGGATCCAAGGTGTGTGCGAAAATTACTTGTATCATTTTGAGGGGGTAATCAGATCCAACTTGCATATTTTAGAAGGAGAATCAGATCACACTACCTCTTAACTGCCAACTTTTCTATAGTTTTATAAAAAAAAAAAAAAATCATTGGGCTCTGCAGGCTGGAGCAGGCTTGTTTAGCAGTGTCAAGTAAGGAAGCATTACCCACCCATGTCCATAGCAGATTGTTTTGTAACAGTCAACATTATAAAAGAAATGCTGAAAACTAGGTGCAGCGCAGTTGTGTGTTGATTGTTTGCAGGCACCTCTTGCTTGAAGACCTTGTGCTGTTGATGAAACACCTTCTTAGACATGGTCTGAATTGTGATCATGAGTTTATCATGGCAGCTCCATAGCTCCATGGAAGGGGCACATTCCTGAGCAAAAGCTGGTAGCAGCAAGTTCCAAGACCCAGTGAGTTTAGCATGCCTGAAATGAAATGGACAAAAGAAAGTCAAAAGCCTTGAGATGCAGAAAATGTGATGGACCTTATCTGTGTAAAGTTTTAGTACTAGGTTTTTCTATAAAAGAAAGTAATACTAGTATTGCAAAACCAGTAAAAAGTAACTTTGAATAGTTAAGCAAAATATTTAGATGCTGCTTTCTTTTACATGCCCTGCAGTATAGCATTAACAAAACCAAAGCAGAACAGTCAGCAGCAGTGCATAGCCTTGTAATTATGGTTTTATGGGTTTGTTGCGTGGAGATGTAAAATAATTTACTGTTGGGTGTTTTATTCTAGACCATACTTCTCAACCTCTCAAGCAAAAATATGGATATTCATTATTATTATTATTATTATTATTATTATTATTATTATTATTATTATTTTACATTTGTTGACCGGGCTAGTCTAATTGGATATATGTCCATTTTCAGTAGAGGCCCAGAGAGATAAGCTCCAAGACATACAGATAACATAAAAAATGTAAACAGATACGAAAAATTACAAACAAATATGAAAAATTACTTGGAGATAACTCCAAGACATACAGATAACATAAAAATTGCAAACAAATATATAAAAAAAATTACAGTAATATATACACTGACAATTCAGGTTAATAAGAAATCATTTGAAGAAGACAGACATCAATACAGTGTAAACTGCAGGTTCAAAACAACATGTAGGTACATTCCTTAATGAAAAAGGAGGCATACAGTCTAGTTCAAAGTACAAGTAAAGTACATAACTTAATGGCAAAGAAAAAAGGAGGTATACAGGCTGATGCCATGTCCAAGTACAGTACATAATGAAAGAGGCAGTTTAATGATCAGTAGTAGTAATAATGAGTTTGTTTGTTTGTTTTTTGTTTTTCATATACAAATAAGTGAGAGAGGGAATGAAGTAATGATTTACAGAGTGTAGAAGTTATATATTGTTAAAAAGAATGACAGATGATTAATAAAAAGAAAAGGGAAGGCAGAGCATATTCGGGTAGTGTAGATAGTTAGTCAGGTTTAGTACAGGGGCATAACTAGTGTGTTTTGCGGAAAAGTTTCAGTCTCTTTTTGAAGAGTGATAAAGTAGAAAATGAGGAAAGGTTACAGGGTAGGAGATTCCAGAATTTTCCCACAGTATTGGAGAAGAGAGAATCCTCAGCCCTGTTGTTAGATTTAGATGTTTTAACTAGAAGTTTCTGAGATGAACGTAAGGACTTCAGATTATTATAGGTTGTGATGATGGTGGAGAGAGTAGGAGTATTGGAAGGTTGGTAAAGAGTCTTATGGGCAATGATTAGTTGATTTTACTTGAGCAGCTTCTGTAGTTCCAACCATTCAAGCTGCTTTAAATTAAAGCAGTGGTGAGTTCTAAATGGGTTGCCAGTAGCAAATCTGTCTAAGTTATTGTAGGAGGTTTCCAACTTACTGAGTTTGTTCTTAGATAGATTGGTGAAAATGGAAGAGGCATAGAGGAGTGTAGAGATTAGATGAGTATGTGCAGTAGTAGTTCTAGCTGTAGGTGATAGGAAGGGTTTTATTCTGTACAGAGAGCCAAGTTTTTTGTTGACAGATTTAATAGTGTTGTTGATGTGTATGTCAAAGGTAAGATTGTTATCAATGGTGACACCAAGTAGCTTGGTAGTTAGGTCGGGTGATATGATGGTACCATTAGTGGATGAAACAAAAAAATCTATGGGGGAGGACTTAAGATTAGGATTGAAAAGGAGGAGTTTAGTTTTTTGGGAGTTTAAGAGAAGGCAATGATGAGTGAACCATTGTTCAAGAGTGTTAAATACTGTTTGAGTAAGGGAGTGAAGGTCAGAGGTGGTTTTAGCAGAGCATACAAGTGTGGAGTCATCTGCATATTGTCTGCAAGTAGCTTGGGGAATTGCTTGATGAAGGTCGTTGATGAATATAGAGAAAAGGAGAGGTCCTAATATGGACCCCTGAGGTACACCGAGGTTAACTGGTAGGTGGGTAGATAGAGTGTTGTGCCAAAGTACAGCCTGTTGTCATTTATCTAGATAGGATTGAAACCATTTAATAGAGAGTGCCTGTAATGACAGGGATTTGAGGATATCTATCAGAATTTGATTATATACCATATGGAATGCTTTGGACAGATCGAGAAATAGTGTTGCGGAGAGCAAATTGGAGTTGCGGTTTTTGTTAATACAATCTGTAAAGGAAAGGAGGGAAGTGGTAGTTCTATTGGAAGGTCTGAAACCATGTTGACAGCTAGAGAGCAAGTTATTATGGATTAGGTGGTCTAGCAATTGCCTATGGATGCATTTCTCCGTGATCTTCGCCAAGGGAGAAAGAAGAGCTATGGGACAATGGTTGGTGGAGTTTCCACCTTTGTGAAGGGGGATAATATGGGAGACTTTGCAGATGCTAGGGATGTGGCCTTCACTAATAGTTCTATTGATAAGAATGGAGATGGGGTAAGCAATCGATTTGGCAGATGTTTGTAGGTATTCAGCAGGTAGTTGGTCTGCTGAAGGAGAGCATGGTTTCAGTTTTTGGATTAGGGACTGGTTGGAGAAGAAATGGAGGGAGTGTAGTTTTGTTGTAGGTAGGTAAAGTAAAATTACTGACTGGCTAGTGTTTGGATAGCATCAGTAAAAAAGGAATTGAAGGCATTGGCAGTGTACATGGGATTTTCATGATCAGTATTTTGTGGGTTTGGTGTACTGGATTGACCTGGATGTAGTAATTGGTTGATGCTCGCCCAGACGTTTTGTGGGTTATTATGGTTAGCCTTCTAAAATTGAATGTAGTAGTTTCTTTTATCTGATAGTATAGCTTTCTTAGTGTTATTTCTTAGCTGTCTAAAATTTTGTTGGTCAACAGGATTTTTGGTCATTCTCCATTTTGCCCAGTATTTATTCCTGAACTGGATTTTATGTTTGGTTTCTTTAGCAAGCCAAAGGGCAGATTTGGTCTTGAATCTGATTGTATGGGTTGGGGTATGGTGATCAAGAATGGCTAAGAAGTTTGAATTAAAGTATTGAACCACTTCTTCTAGAGGGAGGTATTTTAAGGGAGACCAATTGCATGCTCTAAGTTCCTTTTGGAAGAGATCAGGGTTGAAGTTCTTTTTGGATCTGATATTACTGATAGTAGTAGGAATGGGAGAATAGGATTTATGCCTGATGATATAGCTAAGTGAGTGATCACTTATGTCATCAGGAAGGGTTCCAGATTCATATATTTGGGGATGGTTGTTTATCAAAATCCAGTCTAATGTGCTTTCTTTCTTATTGTGTTTGTTTATCCTGGTGGGGGAGGTGATGGTTTGGGAAAAACCATAAAGGTTGATGTGGGTGGTAAGGTGGCTGCTGCTACAGCAATTCCAATCAATGTTTATATCACCAAGGGTTATATCTTCTTGGGGCAGGTATTGAGATAACCAGCAAAGGATATTTTCCATGGTGGTATTGTTGTTACTGGGGGGTAGATAGATTCAAGTAATATAGATGTCTTTGGCATTGTTAAGTTCAAGTTTGGATATGAGAATTTCTGCATTGGTATTAGGTGATGGTTTAGAGTCATAAGTGGTTAATTGTAACCCTGATTTAAATAGAATAGCAACACCCCACCCTTTTTGGCTACACGGTCGAGTCTTAGGATATTATACCCTGGTGGGATGATTTCATTGTCTTTGGTTGCAGGTTTTAGCCATGTTTCTGTTAAACAAAGAATGTTGAAGGAGTAGACCTCTAAGAGGGCATGGAGTTGAGCAATTTTATTGTTAATGCTTCGAATATTAAGATGAGCTACAAGGAGAGAATTAGATTGTTTAGTGATGGAAAAATTAGTGGATTGGTTGGGGTTGGGGAGAGAGATTGGGATTGTTATTGGGCCTGAGTTTGGGTGAATGTCTCCATCTTTTAATAAGTGGAGTTGTTTGAGATGGTTTGGATTAGGGAGTTTGAAATTAGTGAGTAGGGATTTCCTGGGATTGAGGTAGATGTCCTTCAAGGATGCATCTGCAGTCCTAACAAATGGGTTGTCCTGCCTCAGGCAGCCCTTCGGTCGGCCGGATTCCAAAGTCTGGGTCTGGCCTCGGCTGATGTCGCACTTCACCCTACGTCATAGCTGCTGTTAATTGGGTATAAAGGCATCAGCCGACGCCATTTTCCTCAGTCTTTCTTGCCGCGTGGCGCCCGAAGCAGAAGCTGTTCGCAAGTGCCGGTCGGTCAGAACCAGAGATTACTACTACCGAAGACTTCTAAAAAGCTAAGTACCCCGTTGGGGACTCTTTCTTGCCTCAGCCGATGTCAGAAAAAGTGAATAACTGCTTAACTTGTGGGAAACAAATACCTCATAAAGATTTCCACTCTTACTGCCTACCTTGTTTAGGCCCAGACCACGACGTAGCAGCTTGTCTAGCCTGTGCTTCCTTCAACCGACGGACACTTAGACTTCGGTCGGAGTTTGCAGAGGAGTTTTTCGGCTCCGCTTTTGCTTATAACATGCCGTCGGAGACTCCGACTTCACAATTAGCTTAAAAGCGTAAGGAAAAGGACCGACACTCGCGGTCCGCGGTTTCGTCCGAAACCGCGGTTAAGCCAACCGCGAGTGTCTCGGGGAAACCGAGTCCGCGGTTCTTCCTTCGGCCAAAAGCATGCCTCCTACAACCGAGGCCTCATCCAGCATGGCTGAATCTGCTTCGGAAATTCCACCTGCTCTTACAGGTTCTCAGGATTTATCAGATACTATCCCCTTAGATATATCTACTCCTGCACGTGGAGCTGCTAGGCCCCCTGCATCCATGTCAATTAAGGCTTTTGCCAGGGCTAAAGCAGCTAAATCAACAAAGGCCGTGCCTGTTAAAACCCCCTCTCACAGGCTAGCTCTAGTACTCAAATGCTTAGTCTAGCAGAGGGTCTCATTTCTTTGATCAGGGGATCCCAGCCTCACCCTGACAGGGCCTCTCACCCCCCTCCATTGAAGAGGCCTAGAGCAGAGCCCCCTGAGCCAGTTTCTACTGATTACTCCTCTGATGATTCAGACAATACAAATCCCCCAGAAGGCCCTTATTCTCCATATGAGGACTCAGATGCAGAAGACTCCATCCCTTCTGCCTCTCCTCCTGAGGAATTTTCTTTTGGGGAAACCTTGCATGCTATGAGAGAACAATTTCAATGGCAGGGCCAGGATTTTTCAGACTCTAGGAAAAGGCTTAGGACCTTTTTACATTTGCCACAGCATAGGCCTTTAGCCATTCCTCCAGTACTTACAGTTGTGGATGATGCAATCCGGCCCCTGTTAAGCCCGACAGATACTACAGGGTTCCGGACACTCATTATCACTTGTATAAGGCTCCTATTGCAGATCCTGAAACTATTTCACAGGGCCCCAAAGCTGTAGCAGCTGCCTCTACCAAAAACCCCCTCCCCTCTGAAAAGAATCTAGGGCTTTAGAGAGATGGGGTAAAAAAGTGTATACTTCTGCTACTCTTTCGGCCCGGGCCTTAAACTGTCAATTCCACATGATTCAGTATCAGGAATTCATGTTAGATCAGCTAACTAAAAAACTGTCCTCTCCTGAGCCTTTAGACCGTAAGTCCCTTCAGGATTTGGTACATAACACTCAGCAGGTCAGTAATCATTCCTTAAAATGCGGCTATGATGCATTGGAGGCTTCCTTTAGATCAGCTATAACTGGTACAGTGATCAGAAGGCATGCATGGTTAAAAGAGCAATCCTTACCAGACCATGTAAAGTCCAAGCTTCTAGATGCTCCCATGGAAAAGCACAGTTTGTTTGGTTCCCCTGCACAGCAAGTGTTGAAGAAGGTGGAAGAAAAAGCTAAATCTGTCCAGACAGTCAAGGATTTCTTACAGGTCCAGCCTCCGAGGTTTAGTAGGAACTGGCCTTCCAAGAATTGGTCCTTTCCAGACACCACCAGGGCACAGAGAAGCAGAAATAGACGCCCAAGAGGCAGAGGTCAATCCAGAGGTGCCTACAGGGGACGTCAGTGGCAGCCTAACAGCCAGAGAAGTACTGCCACAGATCCAGCCACTACCACTTCCACAGGACAATCACAGTGACTTGGCTCTGAAACC
Source organism: Protopterus annectens (assembly GCF_019279795.1). Classification (NCBI taxonomy): domain Eukaryota; kingdom Metazoa; phylum Chordata; order Ceratodontiformes; family Protopteridae; genus Protopterus; species Protopterus annectens. The sequence continues at coordinate 503,602,900 of NC_056746.1, read as the reverse complement.
GCCTACCAGGGAACAACTAGAAGCACCCTTAGGTGGAAAGTTAGCCTTATTTTCAGTAAATTGGCATTACATTACAGGAGACAAATGGATTTTACAGACAATAGACAAAGGCTACAGGTTTCACTTCCATACTCTTCCAAGGAAGAGAGGAATGCCAAACCTACCTCCAAACCAAAGACAAGCTCTACAGCAAATAGACCACTTACTAAGGATGAGAGCTATAGAAAAGGTACCGGCTGTGGAACAAGGACAAGGATTTTATTCCAGGCTTTTCCTGGTACCAACAAAGGAAAACCAATGGAGACCTATCCTCGACCTGTCCGCTCTGAACACATATCTTATTGTTCCAAAATTCAAGATGCTGACCCTACAGCAACTTCTTCCCATGCTGGGCAAGGAGTCTTGGCTGGTGACTCTGGATCTCAAGGAGGCATACCTGCACGTCCCCATACGACCAAATTGCAGAAGATACCTCAGATTTCTTGCAGGATCAGAGCATTATCAATTCTCAGAATTGCTTTTTGGCTTATCTACTGCGCCCAGAGTATTCACGAAATGCCTGGCATCAGTAATTGCTCATTGCAGGCTTCAGGGAATTCAAATTTATCCATACCTGGACGACTGCCTGTTACAAGCGGACAGCAAAGACAAATTAACAAAAGATCTAAAAAAGGTTATTCACCTGCTACAAACCCTGGGATACACAGTCAACACAAAAAAGTCAAGGCTGATACCATCCCAAAGGATAACTTTCTTGGGTGCAGAACTGGACACATCAAACCAGATGGCATTCCTCACAGCAGAAAAACAGAAGCAACTACCACTCTATTTCATGGCATTAACAGGACAGAACCAGCTTACAGCAAGGAAAGTCCTGCAAGCCCTGGGTTACATGGCATCCTGCATAATATTGATTCCACATGCCAGACTACATATGAGGAAGTTGCAATGGTACCTGAGGAATTTATGGTCTCAGCACAAGCACAGCCTAGAAACCCAAATTCCAATAATTCCATGCCTGAAGCAAGAATTCCAGTGGTGGGCCCAGGCCTGTCAGTTGAACAAAGGACTGCCCTTCCACAGGCCTCACCCAAGCCAGACTATCACCACGGACGCCTCAGACCTCGGTTGGGGGGCACACATGGTGGACAAGTGCATACAAGGCTTATGGACTCAAGACCAGATGAACCTACACATAAATCAAAAAGAGATGCTGGCAGTAAAGCAGGCAATTCAGACATTCAGACCGTTTCTTCAACAGGGTCAATTGCTGATAAGGACGGACAACACCAAAGTTATGTGGTATATCAACAAACAGGGAGGCACACATTCATATCCTCTATGCCGGATGGCAATGGACCTCTGGAATGTGGCCCTGAACCTCAACATTCAGCTCCAGGCCATATTTGTGCCAGGAAAAGAAAATATACTAGCAGACATCTTAAGCAGAACTACCACGGATGCCCACAAATGGATGCTGCATCCAGACATCTTCAAATCCATTACAAGGAAATGGGGACTACCAGAAATAGACCTGTTCGCATCCCCACACAACCACCAATTGAAAAAATTCTGCACAAGGACATACCACCCACTTGCTTGGAAGGTGGACTCCCTATCCTTCAGTTGGGAAAACCTGACAGCATATGCATTCCCACCTCTTCCTTTGATGCACAAAGTGCTACTGAAGATCAAAGATCACCCAAGGATCATCTTGATAGCTCCAGACTGGCCAAGGCAACATTGGTACCCGCTACTGAGGAGTATGTCTCGGGAACACGCATGGCCTCTACCCCTACTACCTCTACTGCTAACACAGAACAACTTCAAAATCCTGCATCCAAACTTGAAAACACTGCAGTTAGCTGCTTGGAACATTACATAAGACAACATAACCCAGATTTATCTCAAAGGGTTAAAGACATTATCTTGGAGGCTCGCAGACCCTCAACAAGGAAAACTTATTCAGCAAAATGGAAAAGATATCTCATTTGGAGTGCAACAAAAGGAGTAGATGCATCATTGGCAAACATAGCTAACAGAATATTTAGCAGAGCTTTTCCACAATGGCCTGTCTTACTCCTCCATTAAGATTCATGCATCAGCAATTTCAGCAGAATACAACATGGATCCTCCAGTCTTTTCTCAACCTCTACTCAGGCAGTTTCTGAGAGGAATTAAAAATGTAAAGCCACCAAGGAAACCACCATTGCCTACATGGGACTTGAACTTTGTGTTAGAAAAGTTGACACTCCCCCCTTTTGAACCAGCAGCAACAGCAGACTTACAGTACTTATCTTGGAAAACTGCATTCCTGCTTGCAATCACTTCAGCTAGAAGGGTTTCTGAATTACAGGCATTAATGGCAGTACAGCCCTTCCTTATCTTCCATCAGGATAGAGTGTCCATGAGAACTAATCCTACCTTTATGCCAAAGGTGGTCTCCAGGGTATCATTAAACCAAGCAATACACCTACCAACATTCTTCCCCAACCCGCAGAACAGGGGGGAAAGAGTACTGCATACCTTGGATGTGCACAGACAATTGCACTACTACCTGGACAGAACCAAGAACAATAGAAAAACTGACCAGCTTCTGGTAGCATATGCAACAGGAATGGAAGGAAAAGCAATTTCAAAACAAACAATCTCTAAATGGATAGGAAATTGCATTAGATTTTGTTACTCTTTTCATGGAAAGGCAACTCCAGAAAACATCAGACCTCACTCCACAAGGGCTACAGCCACTACTACAGCTTTCTTACGAGGAGTGGCTACCAAAGACATTTTAGAGGCTGCTACTTGGAGCTCCGTGCATACATTTGCCAAGCATTATAATCTACCTTTACACTCCAGATCCCGAGCAGGTTTTGCCACTGCTGTTTTGCAAGGGATCTTAGCTACACCATAAACTCTTAGTGCCTCCTTCCCCAGTTTGGCTATGGTATTCTACCCATTTGTTAGGACTGCAGATGCATCCTTGAAGGACATAGTACAGTTTTGTACCTACCATAAATGTAGATGTCCGAGAGGTATGCATCTGCAGTCAGGATTACCCACCCTCCTTCCCCTCTGTGGTACTCCTAGGGTATTTACCCATCTTGTAGCTAGCTGGGGGAATCTATTATGGTGTATTTGTTTGTATATATGTATATACATGTTTATTTTTATTTGCTCTCTACTGTTTGGAATCATTTGCATTTATCCAAATTTAGCCTTCCTGGAGGGCACCTGGCATCTGGGGAAAGAAACACTGAGGAAAATGGCGTTGGCTGATGCCTTTATACCCAATTAACAGCAGCTATGACGTAGGGTGAAGTGCGACATCAGCCGAGGCCAGACCCAGACTTTGGAATCCGGCCGACTGAAGGGCTGCCTGAGGCAGGACAACCCATTTGTTAGGACTGCAGATGCATACCTCTCGGACATCTACATTTATGGTAGGTACAAAACTGTACTTTATATCTAATGTGGCGTATTCTGTGATATTTTGCTAGTAGGTAGCTGGGAGTAGTTGTGTTAGCATGGTTAAAGAGGATGGTTGGATACAGGGAGCTGGTTTGTTTATTAGGGTGGTGAACGTTTGGAACAAATGGGGTTTCATAAGAGGAGAGTAAGAAGGCAAAAGTGAGAGGTGGAAGTAGTATAAGCATGAGAAGTAGTTGTAAATGAGAAGTAGAGTGTAATTTATCAATTTAAATGGGTACGTTAGTAATTGTGTTACTTGTATGTATGGAAGTATAGTAGGTGTGGATGAGGGGAGGGGTGTGGTAGGAGACTAAGGGGAGAGGTTTGAGAAGGAAGGAGTGGAAGTAGATGAGCAAATATTTTTTTTTCCTGGAGTGCTGGGAGGAGGAAGGGATGTGGCTAGTAAGTATAAGAGTAGAACCCCAGGGGTGTGTGGGAATTGGGGGTAGGGAGGGGAGCAGAGTGACCCTGCAGGGCAAATGGAGCAGGTAGAGACAGGTAAAAAAGCAGCTGTAGTAGAAACAATCAGCAGTATAGGCTACAGAAGATAAGTTTGATAAGTCAGAAGAGGGTAAGAACAGAGATGAGACAACCTAGAAATGGTAGTAGTAGATAGTATAGTATAGTATAGGGTGTAGTTAGAGGAGCTAATAAGCAGGTCTGGGACTACAGAAAATAATGTAAGTAATATAGAAACAGGATGATAAGAGTGATATGAGATTAATAGAAGGTCTGTAATTGCAGGTAGCTATTGTGAGGGAGGTAGCTATATTAAAGACAGGGGAAAAGTGAGAGCTAGGATGGGGAGTTACATATAGAAAGTAGAGGGGGGAGTGAGTGTTAAAGTACTAAAGAGAGAGGGGGGGTAGAGGCTGCTGGCTGTCCTGGCTCAGAACGTGCTTTGGCATCTGTAGCAATGGTACACTGGTAGAGAAATAACTGGCAGTAGTTAGACAGCAAACATACTTTTTTGTATCCGTGAGTGGGGATGCAGGGAGTTTAAGGCTGAGAGGTGAGCCTGCTGGTATTTGGAGAGGGTCCTTAGGTTCCTAGAGACTAGTGTTGGAAGCACAAGAAGAGCAAGGTAACTTAAGGGAGGAAGAGAGACAAAGTAGGGGAGAAAAAATAATAATTAGCACAAGCCAGGCTAGTGCGGTCAAGTTACACAAGATATTCACCGAGACAATGTTTACAGATAGTAACAATACATTTCCATTTTCTTGGTAGCAACAATAGAAAAAAAATCTTTAATACAAGAGAAATGTTCTTCTAAGCAGAAGCAGTAAAAATAAAGTTAGCAATAAACATTCCCTGCTACTAGGGAGCAACATTTCTGGACACTTTAGAATCTAACACTATGAGTCAAAGTTGTATACACTGAGTGGAGGGTCAGTAGGACTGTTATCAATGCCTTGGGAAATGCTATTTGGGCCCTGAAAGTAGTTCAGCATAGATACACTGTGACTAGCAGTTCTCAGAGCAGCTATGCAGCTAGTCTAGGGGTTTAAAATAGCCGGCATAAGGGACTGATACCCAGGTGTTTTATTTTCAGCAATGTAGCTTCTAGTACTCTACAGAATTCAGGTACTAGTAAGGCTACTTGTGTTTTTAAACAGCAAAAAAGAAGCAAGGGGAGAAGAAAGGTGCACCAAATCCACTTGAATAGTTCCAACACAATGAACGCTTTATTCAACACTACTTGTGTTTTTAGCCAATTACCAGAAAAGAGCTGATGGCTCATTACCTGAAGTACACATGGCCTAATGGAACACAGCTGGCCCCAAGGGCAATTAACCAGTAACTGCTTATATGCAATGAAGCTCCTGCAACATTTTTGTGCTAGAGGAGCACTTTATGGAGTAAAATGTGGGGAACTAAACACAAAGGAATAACCTCATTAGTTCCAGTAATCCTATAAAGCATTTAGAGCTCCTTGGACTCTACAGGGCAGGAGATCACTAATTTATACATAGTGTCGACAGTTTGAAGGAAACCGCTGTGTTTATCCCAGCGTTAGCTAGATCCTTGTACACTAGCACTATACTGACCCAATTAAGCCACTTTAAGCGATAAATGCTCATGTAGAAGGGAGGTACCCAGTGAGCTGCAAGGCAGCGGAGTAGGTACTAACATCCATTTAGAGTCTCCACGAGAGGCATAGTTAAAAAGCCACTTTTGGGTATAGAAAAAACAATGCTACTGAATACCGAAATCAGTAGAGTGAAGAAAGTGGAGAATGGCTGTGCTTCACGTTAAGCTTAAAAGATATCGCTGTTCAAGAGCCATTTACAGGTGTGACACAGAATAGTAGTTGTGCAGGCACGCTCAGAAATGGCTTCACTAGTGCGGCGTGCTAATAATTAGCCTGTTCCTACTTATTAAAGCTCCAAAATACCTTAACCATTGATTTACAATCCGTGGAAAAATAGCAAATCCACTGTTAGTTATAAGAGCAAGCTCTATATAGCAAAGCATAAGGTGGGAGGGGGGGGGGGGGCAAAAACAAGGACAAATTTTAAATGTTTCTCTTAGAAAGTTGCTAGAATAACAGGTTTGCATTAGCATGCAATTTTCTGAAGGATATAACATCTAAAACTCAAATATCTATCTTTAATGAGTTCAGTCCTCAATGGTTTTCCAGGAAAACTCTAATGTGATGAGGAACAGACCAAAAATATGAGTAGAAAATCATGAGTTTCTTTGAAAATCTGGACAGTTGAGAGGTTTTTGGGCTGTAACATACAGATGTATTGAATCCCAAACTAGTGTTGGTTGTAAAAGGAAATGTCAAACTTCTTTTCTATCTGGCATCAGTGAAGCCTGTATCATTCAAGAGAGATTCAGTGGTCTGGAGTGTATCTTGCAGATCTGTTGTTATGGTCTTTAACTTGCTTGGTTCCTGTATCATCCAGGGACTAATACATGCACTAAAAGAGTGTCCCTTTTCCTATGCTTCTCAACTGTCCAGAGTTTCACAAAATATCCACATTTTCCTCATATTTTTTATCTGTTTTTCAAAAAAAATATGTGGTTTTCTTGAAAATCATTGTGGATTGATGTCAGTGAATATTAACAGATGTTTGAGTTTCAGATTTCATGTCCTTCATTAAATACATGTTAATGTAAATTCTGTTATGCTAGCAACTTTCTAAGTTTATAAGAGCAGTAATTAAAATCTGTCCATGGTTTTGAACCTTTACCCTCCCCCAATTATCTTTGGCTTTGTCCAGTTTTCTTTCAGTAAGATGTTGAGAGGTATGCCTTTTCTTCATCCTTTGTGTTTGAATTCAGTTCATTAGTAACTGCTGACCTTTACTTTTAAGATAGTTTCACGGGAAAGTTGTGTGTTTCCCAGTATGGTTTACATTATCTGATATATGCGTTTATGATGTTTTGTTGTAAAGAATAGTTAATTTTTCAAGGCCTGTGTCAAGAGTCAGTTATCAAGTTTTAGAAGATTTTTAGTATTGTGATACAAAAATAGAAATCATAATTGTCACACACATGCTGGTACTTAAGTCGTTTAATGTTTTGTAACTTCACTAGGAAACCTGGAAGCTTGCCATTCAGAAAGCTAAACAGATGCCTGACCCTTGGGCTCAGTTCCATCTGGAGAACATTGAAACAGAAACAGCAACACGTTACAGGTTTGTATTTTTCCCATTACTGAATCAATTTTTAATCAACCGTTGCTGCAGAGGTTGAAGAATCATGTATTTCTCAGATAAGAATCAAAAGGATGAGGGTAGGGCATTAGTTTGTTTTATGTTACACATGCTTGCATGCTCAGATACTGTTGTGATAAGCTTCTTGTCCATGTTGAGCCCTTGCAGGAATAAAGTTAACTGCTGTTCATGTGGACCTTACTACTTGTGAGTGCTTTAGCAAACCACCTTTTCCCATTAGTCTGTTCCTTGCTGTGTCCCTAGACTTGGCCAGAAAAAATTGCTGATAGGCTGGCCAAGTCAGTGCCTGAAGGTGGGTATGCAGGGACAGAGTAGCCCTTCATGCTAGCTGGGGTTGGGCTGTTGTTCCTTTCCATAAAGGTCACACAGTTAATGTCATGGACTCACTGAAGAGAAATGGCCTTCCCATTTGCACAGACATAGTACACTAATTCCTGTGTTGCATATTCTCCCCCTGATGCCAGTGATCTCAAAAGCTTCAGAAATATTTATTCTTCCCATACCAGACAGGCAGCATCTTTCTGACATGTTTGCATCCCTCCTTACTTTAAGTGACATTTCAGGCAGTCATGGTCATTATAGAATATGGGACAGCAAACATAAAATATAGTATCCTTGCTGTTAACCACTGAATGGGTATGTAACATTTTTAAGGGGTTAGACTGGCAGTTAATATGCAGTTAAAACATCACATTACAATGGATTTTTTTAACCACATCATATAAAACCACTCTCAGTTTTAGTAAGCCCAGTTACTGTTCTATGATGCTGTGTTTATTCTTCATTAAAATCCATTGATCTTCATTTTGAATGCTTGAATAACTCTCAAAATGAATTTGTATAAGAAGGCTAAACAATGCTGGTAACAATGTCATTTATTTTGTATTTTTGTTATGGTTTCAATATTATTTTGCTAATTACCAGATAAAATTATCAATGAAGAAAAACTGCATTATACCTCAATCTATCATAATATTGCTGAAGATTTTCCATGAAAAATATGAACCACAGAACTGTTTTTTTTTTTTTTTTTTTTTAATCAGGCCTGTTTTTTGTAAGTAATCTGGCCAGTGTTTCTGTTCAGGTTATGCAGCTCCAAATTAACTAGCATAGAAGAGATTGTATTTACTTTCCAGTGCTAGGGGGAGTTAGGAGTCAAGACTTGTTTGACCTGTTACTGACTTGTCACTTCACTGTAATCTAATATCTTTACCTCTTTCTGTACATTTCACTCTCCAGCTTCCTTTTTTCTGAGTAATTCTTCCTTGGTCATGTCGTTGTAATATCATTTAATACCTGTATATGGCTGTTTTCACTTCCTACTCCCACACCCATACTTTCTTGGATTGAGATTACTTGTTTGCCATATATTCATAGATAAATACTAGGCTGTCAGTCACAGACTGTTACAAGTCTAGACAGTACCCAGTGGTCAGAATCAAACCATGTACGCTGTATCAGTGAGGTAAAGACCTTAACCATTATGACAACACTCCCCCTCTCATAAGGTTAACCTTTGAGTTGCAGTGATTTACTTTTATGGTAGGCTACATCACATCTTTATTAAAATATCAATTAAGACATAGAAAAACATACATTTACAGGCAACACATCATATTACCATATTAATATTTTCTTATTTACTTACATTGTACATCATACATTTTTTTCAGTCATCAGTCCAACATTACATAAATTGCTGAATTCCTGCTTTTTCGTAAACTTCACATTATTCTTCATGTATTGTTCCTCCAAGTTCCATTAATTTCTATGTAATTTTCTCTTAACCTTTTCTAAAGATCCCTGTTCCAATTTTGTATCTTGTTTATGATATTCAGTACTTTGACTACTGTTGGTTTAGGCTTTGATTTCCATTTTCTAGTAATTGCTTTTTTGGTTGCCAATAGAATTAAACTTAATAAGGCCTTACTATGTCTAGGCAATTCAGATCCTGTGTCCCAATGCAAAAGAATCATTTCCTTAGTTACAGCTATGTGCTTACCTAATATTTCTGACAGAGTACTCTGTGGGGAATTTTTAAAATCTGCCAACTCATTACATTCCCACAACAGATGTTCCCAGTTACCACTTTCTTTCCCACCACACCTCCAACATTTGCTATCTACAGGAAGACAAATTCTGTGAAGTCTGCTTTTGGTATACAAATACCTATGCAAACACTTCCAATACTTGGGAGCCATACATAATGTCCTGCTATTGTTCTTTTCTAAATTGCATTTCCATTCTCTTTTCATAGTCTTTTCCAACTTCATTTGATTGATTCATATAGTTATCATTCAATATTTTATATGCCCTAGTAATGAATGCATTTTTTAACAGCCGCTTCTGTTCTAGATTCAGCTAAAAACACTACCAGAGCAGGTCTTTCAATTAAGATTCCACTATCCCTTTCTATTTGTCTGTACTCTAATATCAATCCCAGGTAGGCAAGGTAGTCTATAGTCTCCAATCCAAATGTCTTCTTGGCCTCATTCAGCTGTATTACCTTTCCTGCTATAGTTATTTGCTACCAATATCTTGGGTCATTTGCCAGTTTTTTATAGTAAAGTCCTGCCCTCTTTTCCTACTTTCTGTATCCTGACTTGCTGTCATCCCTATTGCCAAAATCTCCTCTCTCCGTTCTCATGTTGGCTTAGTTCTTAAAATACTTTATTCTACTTTATGAAAATAATATTCTGTATGGCTGTTATCATTTTCCTTGAGGATTTTCACTGTCTCTTTATTTCTTGAACATCCCCTGCTAAATCAACCCTTTCTATTCTGAATTATATCCTTCTGCTTGTGTTATGTATATGAGCCTTAAATTTGTAGCTTAAAAATAACCCTTCGGTTCTGCTAATCCTAAACCACCCTGTTCTTCTGGAAGGCTGAGATTACCCCTCTTGCCTTCTTTCCCTCCCAGATAAATTAATTCAGCTTTATTAATTACTGTCCACAACTTCTCCGGTTGATAAAAATATGCCTGACCCATATATAAAACTAAAGGGACTAAAACATTTTTACTGCTTATTACAATCCATATCCAAAAACAAGAGCTTTCATTTTGTCTGTTTTTGTAACATCTTTTGTTTAATCCATACTCCTAAATATTTTGTCTTGTCATGTCCACATAAATACAGGTAGTGCTGAACCAATTTGTGTTTGGATACATAATTTACAGCTATATTTTTTATTTTTCTTCTTTAATTTTGTATCCTGAAAAGACTTGAAACTGTCTCAAAATGTTCCACAAAACTGAGATGTCCCTCTCTGGATTTATCAGGTACAAAATAACGTAATCTGTAAATAAACCCGATATTTCTTGATTACCATAACAATTATATCCTTGAAATGGTGAGTCCTTTATTTTCTTTCCCAATGGCTCTAAATATAAAGCAAATAACAAAGGAGAAAGAGGACACCCCTGTCTGGTTCCACTGTTGAAACACAACTTACCAGAGAGGAACCCTCCCACTTTAATTCTTGCCTCTGATCCTTCACGTAGCCTCCTAATTAACCTTATTATTTTATCAGGGAAAGCAAATGCTTTTATTGCCCTACTTATAAAATCCCAGATTACTCTGCTAAATGCTTTCTCTGCATTAAGACTCAACAACAACTGTGGTATTTTCTTACGTTCTGCTTTCCTCTGGGTCATCATTGTTCTGCTAATATTGTCAGATATGTTGGTCCCCATCACAAAACCACATTGATCCAATTCAGTCAATTTTGGCAACCCCTTTGCCATTCTTTTAACTAGTACAGACATAAACTATAGTCACGGTTTACAACTGAAATGGGTTTGTATGAATCTGAGTCTGCTAGGTCTTTACCAACTTTTGGTAATACAGTCACCACAGCTTTCTTCAAAGATGTTGGTGCTTCCCTTCCTTTTAAAATACTGTTATACAAAATCTTACAGATCTTTATTACTTTTCTTCTCTTCTAACTTCCAGATGTCCACAGGAATACTATCTCTTCCTGAAGACTGATTACACATCACAGTTTTTATGTCATTTCCTCCTATTTTAACTGTTGGTTGTTGAAACTCGTCTATCTCAAACCTTGGCTTAATTAAGCCTTTCATAAGTATTTACATTTGTGCTCTTTTTTGATTTCCACATTTCTGTGGGTTACACAAATTATCATAAAATCTCCAGAATAGCTCTAATGCCACTACATAAAATGTAGTTGTTTTTCTTGTTATAGGCTCCCTAAATTTTGCAACAACCCTTTCTACTTTCTTCCTTTTTATTTGATTTTTGTCCTCCCTACTCATCTTTCATTGCTATCGTCCCTCATGCCCCATCTGCACGGGGCCAGCCTGCTACTCCATGCCCACACGGACATATTCTGGTAATTGCTGGGGCTAGTCATGTATTGTAGGCAATGGGTCCCAGCATTTTGAGCTTCTGTCCATGGGGTTCTTACTTTTTTTTTTTTTTTTTTACCTACCCTGTTACACCTCCCTCTCTTCTGTGGCAGCATGGTACAGTCCTGGGGAATTGTCGTCTTGGAGTGTTCATCTGCCACACACCCCCCCCCCCCCCCCAGGATAGGGATACACAGCCCTCACTGTCACTCTGTCATTTGCTTGGGACATTAATGGAACCCCAGGTTACCTGGGTTGTAGTCAAGGCTTTATCCATCTATGCCACCTGAGCATTCCAGCCCTATCTTGCCTAAGTCATTGTGCTAAATGTTTTTGTGTACTGGAGTTATTATCAAAAAAGTAATTGCTTAACAGCAGTCTTTCTAACCTTAAGCATATCATCTAGATAATCCTTTGTTTTCTCTTTAACACTCTGCATTTGCATCTTTTCTTGGTCTATGAAATTCCCCTTGTTCTGCAATACTTTAACCTTTGTCAGCCCCTCTAAGTAATTTGTATTACTTCTTAACTGTATCTCTTTCCTTTTTATTTCTGTCCTGTTTTTAAACTCCATTTTTATTTTATCATACTCACTAGCTATAACTTTTGAAAATATTTCTATCTTCTTAAATAACTCTCAAATAATTTTCACTACCCCTTCCTTAAATTCCTCTCTTTTTAAAAGGTAAGTGGGAAAGTGTCAGTGGATCCATTTTTACTTCATTACTCTGCATTTTTATCTTACTTTTTCATTGGTACATGATCTGAAATAGTTATTGGTTGTATATAGAAGCTTTCAATTTAATGTCTATGTTCCTGTGAGGTATAATGTCTATCTAGTCTAACCCAGTTATTGTACTTTGGGGAGTAATGTGTAAATTCTGTCCAAATTCCTACTACTGAATTCCATACTAAATATTGTTATAAAGTTCTGCAGAAGTATACCCTCTTTTGTTATATTTTCCCTTCTAGGTTTATCTGATACATTCTCCCTACTGCAAATCAAATTTTGGTCCCCATCTGTAATGTTCCCCGCTGAAAGCTAGTTATTTTCCCCAAAATGTCTTAAACTCCCTAGTAGAATTTTTTGTTGGAATTTAAATGCATGTCTGCATAATCCTTCTCCCTTGCCAATAGCTCCTTACTACCACAAGTCTACAATTATTTTTTTTTCCTTTTTTGTCACTATTGGAGCACCTCTAGCATTTAATGTAATTATTCCGTTTCCTTTCCAAAGTCCTTTCTTTGTCAAATTCATATGCTCTTTCATTTTCAAATGTGCCTTCTACAGCATTGCTATAATAATACAACACTCTTTCTTTTTTGTCTGCATATGTAAAGCATAGCCATTATGATAAAAAAACTGTTATTCACAACTATAATGCATGACAGTTTCTGAATGTATATTTTCAACTTTTGTGTTACACTGGTTGGTAGGCTGATCTTCTGTATAATTCGTCTCATCTCCATTTGAGCCTTTGTCATACAACTCTTGCTTTAATGACAATCCTCAAGCAAACAAAAAGCTAACTACGTTTTTCAGAATACCCCATCTCATATTAGCTTAGAACAAACACACAAAACTATGTCCATCTTCAGAAAAATGAAGTTTAACCCTCCGCATAGAAAGAAATTGGCCCAAATTGAAAGCTGCACTGACAGGCATTGCCTAACCCAAATTTAAGGTTACCCATGCTAAAGCGCATATATACTACAGTCTGTGTTCCCACTTAACACTGATTGCTCTCTGGACCTTTATTATCTCTATTCCCTCTCAGATGTGAAAAAACAGCTTGTATGCTTTCAGAAAACATTAACTTTTAACCCTATGAAAAAGTGACTGTAAGTAAAACTGAATTGCACACTGTGCTGTAAAATGCATTAAAGTATTAAACTGCTATCTCTTCTTCACTTCCTATAATTTCATACTTTATTTTTCACTTAACTGCTTGCCATTATACCTGTAAATGTTGCATTTCCCTCAGCAAAGAATGTTCAGAACTCTCAAAATTATAAATGTAAGAAACTTGGCTTTTTTTATGACTTTCATCATTTTGTCTTATTTTTCAAGCCGTCTGGCTTAAAAAAAAACTTGTAATGGCTTAAGCCAAGAGCATTAATACAGACATTTACCCTTGTAAAAATAAGAGAAAATACTTAATTCTTCATGTAATGTTACCAATGTACTTTTGCATCACACCCCAGCAGCCCAGGATAGCAGCATATTCATAGTAAACTTACTTTTGTCAAGCCTTTCTACTCTTGTTATACTGTAAAGTCTATATTTCTTACAACTAAAAAGTACTTGTTTACTTTAACATCTTTAACATATGTAACAGTCACTGAAGACTCCTCTGCATTTAAGATACTCCTGAACACTAACTACCCAAAACTGCTTTACTGTATATAACATGCTGTTTATATCATGAATTGCTTTATACAAGTACTAATAAAAACAAAAATTGTATTACTTACAGTTACTTGTTTCCCCTTTTAGTGTCCTTCGGCAATGGCATAGATTAGGGTATATGTTTTACAGTCCACCCACAAGTTTAACAAATTCTACCAAAGTCCTGTCTTTCTCAGACACTTTTTCTTGCAAAGCAATATTTCACAAATGCGGTATATGCTGTATAGCCTCCCACTGTATAGTGTTGCTGGTGGTCTTCCTGTTCATCCTCTGTCTCCAAAGACGAGATTCTGGTTCAAGTTGAAGGCACTCCTGATTCTTCTAATCAGCTCCTGTTTTTCTGTCTCTCAAGCATTTTCCTTTGCAATACTGGAAAAGGTTTACCTGGTGAAATCTGTCTATGAGCTTTATTGTCCAAAGAATGAGAAGCAATGTCCCCTTCTGTTTGCTGGCTAACTTTTGTTGGATAAACTTTTTTTTATTTCCTCCTTAGCCTGTTCTGCATCAAAAAATGAATTTGATCCTCCAGGAAAAAATATTTTGAAGACAACTGGATACAGGGTCTTGAATCTCACACCTCCCTGATTGCTGGGATAAAGTTGTTTCTCTTCTGCCTGATATACAGTGAATAATCAGTTTCCACAACACTCTGATCGCTCCAGTTTTAATAATGTTCCCTTTTCCCCCAGTTTTGTTAGAATCAACTCTCTGCTAGAATGATTGCATCTTTACTAATACATATTTTGGCTGCTTTCTCAGGGTCAGGTTTGGAGCACATATATGATGTGCCCTTTCATTTAACAAATCTTGCTGTGGAGTACCAGTCCAGTTACTTATCTGTGCTTTCATAAAATAAATACAGTCTGTTCCTTTCACTTTCTCTAGTCTAATCTAGGGTTTTCTCTGTATACTCTGTCTTCTAATTGTACCATTTTTTTGAAACAGGTCTTCTTGGGAAGTCTCATACTCAGCCAGCCTATTCTTCATTTCAGCCTCTGATTATTGCAGTTTTGTCATTTCATTTGAATAGAGAGTTAAATATTCTATTTTTTCCAGTCTTGTTGTTGGAGTTGCTGTACCCCAATGTTTCATTTATTTTATCACCTCTGAGTATTTGATGTATTTTTCCTCTGTATTACTGAAAGCCATCTCTTGTACCAAAGCTGAAGCTTGATCTGCTTTTTTGTGAACAGCTGCAGGATTCTTCCCAGTCACTGTTTTCTGTTCACCTTTTCTAGTTAATTTCCTTTCAAGTTCTCCAAATGTCTCCTTTGCTGACATTACTTGCCATTAACTGAATTTTACTCAAGCTGGCAGAATTATTAGTTTTTATTTCACAATTTATTTTTTTACACTGGGAGAGTATACCCTTTTTGGTCCTGAATTTCACCTTACCCCCACCACAACCACCTGATTATACTGTAAAAGTAGCAGGAGAGAAACTGTAGGAACTGTGTGGAAGGAAGGAGGGGTGAACTGAGGTATCAGGTTACATATTCAACACAACTAAGGCAGTGTAGTTTTTTTAATTCATATTATATTAATATAGAACAGCTGTTTTAAATAATTATTTTTTAATTTTGATTTGTTGGTTTATATTTAGGTTTGTAACTTTACAGATGCCTGCAACTGTTGGCTTCCAGTTTAGATTTTTGATGTCAAGCAGACTAGTTGATTTTTGAGTGATCAAGTAGGGCTTGTAGGCTAGGTTTTAACTCATAATTAGTATACATTTGAAAAGTTATTTTTAAGGCAAAACAGATGTCATTTCTCATGTTTTTAAGTTTAGTACTGCTTGGAGTATTTTTCATTTCTTTCATGTTTTAGAAGGTTTAATAATTGATCTGTTGTTGTCAGTGTTCATTTTATCTTTGACATATGGGTTTGGTTCAATATCGGCACTGACTCGGCCATTACTGTAGCTCGCACTGGACAAAAACTTTTGACTTTCATCTCTACCCATAATTCCTGTAGCCCAGTTATCTCAGATCTCATTTGCCGCTTTTCCGGACAGATGCATTCACTAGAGCTGTCTTGCTTAGTTTTGCTTTTTGAATAGTTCTTTTTCAAATCTCTATTTTTCAAGCCTTTTCTTCTTCTTCTTTAAGTGTTTATTTCCTTTCGCTGTTCCTCTACCCTGTATTTAGTGATTGCTATTCCCTTTCTGTACACTTTGGTGTATTCTCTGCTATCATTGTTGATACCTTTCTTCTGTACACTTCAGTGTACTCTTTAACTGTCATCGCTGATAGTCTTTTTCTTTCTTTCGTTCCTTTCCTTCCTGTCACCATTTAAAAAAGGGGGGCGGTCTTTCTGCCTTTCTTGTTAACAGTTTTTCCGTATCTCTCTTTCGCACGAGTGTTTTGTGTATGTTTTATGTGTGTGTGTGTGTGTGTGTGTGTGTGTGTATGTGTGTGTGTGTGTGTGTGTGTGTGTGTGTGTGTGTGTGTGTGTGTGTGTGTGTGTGTGTGTGTGTGTGTGTGTATGTGTGTGTGTGTGTGTGTGTGTGTGTGTTCCAGCCCATTTTTACTATGGCTGAGAAAGCTAAGGCCCCTTCTGGCTTTAAAAAATGCCAGAAGTGCAGTCACAAGATACCTCTCTCTAACTTGCAGCTTTTGTGTGTATATTGTTTGGGTCCTGTGCATTTACAGGAGAACTGTAAAATTTGCCATATTTTTAGCCATAGGGCTGTTGTTGAGAGAAGGAACAAGCTGATTTTGAAAGGCTTGATTCTTTCCTCCTTTGGAAAGGCCATAACTGCTACAGGTAGAAGTAAATTGGTTATTTCTTCGTCTTCTTCTTCGTTCTCTTTGGAGAAGGGCAAAAAGAGGTGTTTGTCAGTACCTCTCCTTCAGCACCAACAGCTAAGAAACATAGATGCTCAGTTCTCAAAATCTCCTCAAAGCCAAAGGACTCGGACTCTAAGATTTTAGTACCAGGAAAATCACCGGCACCAACCACAATTTTTACCTCAAAACACTTGACTCCGTTGACTTCGGCACAAGACAGTTTGCAGTTTGCCTTCTGGGTCTACATTGGCACTGACTACTTTGGTGCAGACCTTGGATACAGGGCAACAAGGAGCTCTACCCAGGACTTGTTACTCACCATCTATTGACACCTTTGTGTCTGATTGCTATTTAAACTTGAAGATAGTAGTAATTAAGTTATTCTGAGGAAGTCCTTGATTGAGCAGGGAGGAAAGCTTGTTTTATTCTTGTGGATCCAACATGCTTCTTGAAATAAATATCTTTTTGCAGTATTTTTACTGTGGAATTATTAGTGTCTGGGCATATATTGTGAATTGTCTTGCTCTTTTCGTGCCATTTGTTTTTTCTCCATTTGTGGGTGAGCTACCCGAGGTGTTTCTTAAGTGACCTAAATCACCCTCTCCTTCCTCAGTCTGTTCCACCAAAAGCTTTACAGAACTCGACATGGAGAGACTGGTGAATAACATTTTGTGGGTGAGAGGCTTCACAGGACTCCCTTTGGCTCCGACCCCTATGGGCTCAGGATCTAAGCCTTTATTCACCCCCTTACCACTCCTTCTCTGACCTCTTCAAAGGTTTTGGAGTTTACAGCTCTGAGTCTTCCTGCACGGATGGTACCGAATCCCGAGATGTCTCTCTCTTCAGAGCCAGTTATTACCCTGAGTTGTTTGGTTATTTCGGAGCTGGAGACCTCCCAGGGCAGTATCTGTCCTGTTGGCTTCAAGTAGCAGGAGTCAACTCCAAGTTTTTCAGAGCCATCCCTGCACCTTGGAGTGTCGGCATGATTCAGTTCAGCTCCGGGTTCTGTCTCGGGGGCTGTTTCTTTTGAGCAGGTAGTGACCTTGGTTCCAAGGCAGTCTATCTCAATTCTGGGCTCTCTTCCCTCTTTGGGGGGGCAGCCTTTCAGGCAATGGAGAGGGCCTTGTCTCTTACAGTGACTCAGCCAGCCCCTTCTTCCTTGGAGCAGATACCTTCCCCACGTCCAGTCATTCAACCTGTCTTTCCAGTGGGGCAGCGAGTATCGAAACCTCAGGAACCTCAGGTACATATTCTGTCATCTTCTGAAACCTCTCCAGATTATCCCCCTAAGGAGGTTCCTCAGAAGAAAAAGTGCAAGAGGAAGCACTTGGATACCCCACAGGAATCGTTCACAGAAGACACTGATTATGATGAAGGGGAAGAGTCCCCAAGGTCACCTCCTGAAGATGTCTCCTTTGGAGACATCCTAGAAATTTTGAAACAGAGGTGTGACTGGAAGTTCCAAAACCTTTCCTCAGAGGAATCAGTTCACCTGCAGGCTTTCGGTACTCGTCCGTCTACCTCTTGGGTGACTCTGCCCGCGAATGAAGTCATCCAGTTGATTTTGCAGTGGGCATTGAACGCTTCAGACACCATTGAACCTACCCCAAGAGGCCAGACAAAATTTTATCTTCACCTGAGGATAAGCAATTCTGAGCTAAAGTTTTAGTGGTAGATGCTATGGTTGTAGCAGCCACCACAAAAAAGGAACTGCTGAGGAGAGTTCATCTGTCCGTCTACCCAATAGAGAGTCTCAGGCAATGGATAGATTTGGGAAGCGAGTTTCACTTCATCTACCTTAGCCTTTGAATTTCCTGGCACATTTCACCAGACTTCAAAGGGATCTAATCAAGGAGTTGGATAGCCTGGTGGGAGCTGTTACTAACGGAGTCCAAGAGAAGGTTGCTTCCCAGTTGACCACCCTGGAATCTGTGTCAAACTCATTCATGAGGTTCATTGCACGTGCAGCTGAAGGGACCACCAGAGCAGCGGGTTCAGGTGTAGCTATAAGAAGACATACCTGGATGTGCCTATGTGACTTTGAGGAACCGTTTAAGTCTTCATTCATCAATGCACCTTTTAATAGCTCGTATTTGTTTGGCCTAAAAGTAAGAGAGACTTTATTCAGGTGTGAGAAAGATGGTAAGACCCTTTCTGCTGTGGGCATGCATTTTTCTATCTCCCCATCTATCCTTTTCTGGGAATCAGATGAGAGGTGGAAGGATGTGGTTCAAAGAAATCCCAAGGGCCTTTCCAGGATGCACATGGAGGCAGTTCCCCCAGGTGCAGAGGGGAGAACTAGAATGGAAGATGCCACCCACGTGGTATAGGTGGTCCACAGAATCCGGGCTTCAGGGACTCCTTCCTGGGTAAGCCCTTTCAGCATTCCTGAAAGGAGTCCCAATTATCTTCCTCTGGAGGCAGTTGGGGGATGCTTATCCTTGCTCCCAAACACCTGGCTGAATATAACAACAGATTCTTGGGTGCAACGGATCATATCCAGAGGTTATATCATACCATTTTCCCATCTTCCCCTCATATGCAAAAAAATCCTGATGTTCCACCCAGTCAGCAGGAACCAGCAGATCTAGAAATTCAAAAACTGCTAGACAAAATAGTCATCCAGGAAGTCCCACCAGACCAGAGAGGATCCAGAATTTACTCAAGATTCTTCTTAGTGCCAAAAAAGACAGGGGACTGGAGACCAATTTTGGATCTCAGTGTATTGAGCAAATCAGTTTGAAAAACAAAATTCCCGATAGTCACAGTACAGTCCATTCTTCCGATTTTAGGAAAGGACGACTGTATGTGCTTCATAGATCTTTATGATGCGTATTACCATATAAAAATGGACAAGTGCTCCAGAAAGTTCCTCTGCTTCCATCTGGGAGCCAGTCATTACCAATTCAGGGCACTACCCTTTGATCTCACCACAGCCCCCAAGGGTGTTCATCAAATGTATGGCAGCAGTAGCAGCTCACTTGAGACTGCAAGGATTCCAGGTGTTTCTGTACTGGATGACTGGCTTACTAACACTCCGACCAAGCATTGACTCCTAGAAGCAAGGATTATGCAATCCAGACGTGTGCATACTTAGGGATAACTATCAGTCAAGAAAAACCTCAACTGTCTCCAACCCAGAGTTTGGAGTTTATAGGAGCATTGCTGAATGCAGCAACAACCATAACATCCCTTCTCCCAGTAAGACATCAGAAAATCATAACCCAGGTGAAAAAGATTGTGTAACCCAGGTGAAAAAGATTGTACACAGGAAGAAAGCTCCCACTCGCTTAGTTTTGCAGGCCCTAATTTCTATGGCAGTGACAATATTCTAGTTCCCCATACCAGATATCACATGAGAATTCTACAGTGGCTGCTGGCTTCTCAATGGTCTTTACTATATCAACTCATGTCAGACCAGATTTTGATCACCAATCATTGCAGAAATTATCTAGCTTGGTGGCTTCACTGCAAAGAAATTGTCCTGGGTTGCCCCTACATCCTTCATTGCTCCATTTTGGCCTCAGCAGTTATGGTTCCCCTTTCTTTGGCCTTATCGAATTCAGTGACCATGGACTCTGGACCCAACTCCGGACCTTCTGTCCCATGCAGATGGGCTGGTTCACCCAGACATTCTGAACCTCAAGCTGACAGTATGGTTCCTTCAGTTCCACTAGTGGCCAGAAGTCTTAACCTTTCTTCCCCAGTATGCCAAATTCTCCTAGTTTCTCATAAACCTTCCACACAGAAACTATACAATAGTAAATGGAAAAGATTTACCATTTGGGCACTTGAAAGGGATATTGACCTCTTTTTCACTTTTATTGATAATGTTTTGGAATTCTTGGCCTCGGTTTTCAATGCAGGAGTTTCCCCTTCTACAATCAGAATACAGCTAGCAGCAATTTCAAATTTCCACGATGGTTTGGAAGAATGTTCCTTGACTTCTCATAGACTATATAAGTCATTTTTGAAAGGGACACTTTTGCTGAAACCTCCTTTCAAAGATCCTATCCCACCTTTGGACCTAAACTTAGTGTTGCAAACTGTTGTATATTCTCCCTTCAAACCATCTGCAGACTGTGACCTGAAATATTTGTCATGGAAAATATTATTTTGGGAGGCAATAACCTTTGCTAAAAGTATTCAAAAAATTCAGGCTTTATCATGTAAACCACCTTACCTAATATTTTATAAGGACAAAGTCTCCTTTATGAACAAATCCCACCTTCGTAGCTAAAGTAGTGCCAGAGTCTTAATATCAATCAGACAATTAATTTGCCAGTATTCTTTCCAAGTTTTTCAAAGAGGGATGAATACTATCTGCATTAGCTAGATATTCACAGACAGTTACCCTTTTACTTTCACGGGACAAAAGACATGAGGAAATCTGACCAACTATTTGTCTCCTTTTCAAGTGCTAGGTTTGGTAAACCAGTCAGCAAGGTGACCTTAGCCAGATGGCTCAAGGATTGTATCGCCCTTATCTATGACAAAAGGAAAATTGCCTTACCTAGACCTGTTAAAGCACACACTACAAGATCTGTTGCCACTTCAGTAATTTTACAATCTAGAACTTCAGTGGATGATATATGTGCAGCAGCTACTTGGGCTTCTTCCCATACCCTTATTACTCATTACAAATTGGATTTGGTCTCTAGGGGAAGAGCATCCTTTGATTTAGTGGTGCTCAGGAATATCCTTCCATGAGTCCTCCCAAGATGTGAAGTAGTTGGAGACTGTGCCCTATATGTCAAGGATAAATTGAAAATTAACAGCATCAGATAAAGAAGTTATGTACTCATCATAACATTCCATCTGTGTTGTCTATTTTAATATATCCTTGACTCCCCTCCCTCTATCCCCTGGCCTTTAAAGACTCTTTTTCGGAACGGATAATATACCACTTTTCTTATGGTAACCTTTGAGGTATAGCAGATATGGTTTCTGTTGAGGCTTCTTTATCTGTTTATCTATATCTAATCTGCAAATTCGATCTGAGGTAATTGGGAGACAGGCATTATGAGTAGAGGTGAAGCTCGAGAGTTTTTGGTCAGCGCGAGCTGTAGTAACGGCCGAGTCAGTTCCTATGTCAGAACCAAAACCAAATGTCAAGGATAAATGAAAATAGACAACACAGATGGAACGTTATGGTGAGTACATAACGTCTTTTTAGAACTCGTTTATAATCTGTATCTGGAATTGACAGACTATCGATTGGTTGTATATGTCTAACTCTCATTTCCTGGTGCATAGTATAATAATGTTTTATTGATTTATATTTGGTTTTGCTACATATTTTTTTTTAGTTTAGCATTATTTTAGTCTTCTGTGAAATATGAAAATGTTTAATATCAATAGTTTAATACAAATAGTGACCTTATTTTTTTTTTATTTATTTATTTTTGGATTAGGATGTATTTGTTTTGTTTCATATTTGCTTAAATCAGTCATATTTTTAATTTATGTTTTAATTTCTGAAGTGGAGGTTAAGGCAATAAATTAAGTTTTTGTGTATATCTGATATTTAAAAGAGAAGGTTTTTAAAAGAGAAGGCTGTGTGCTACTTTTTCCTTGATACCTGAAGACCTATAAATCTGTGAAGAAGCCTGTGTAGAGCATTTAATTTAATGGAAAATTAGTGTTATTATGTTTGTGTGTGTGTGTGTGTGTGTGTGTGTGTGTGTGTGTGTGTGTGTATATATGTGTGTGTGTACATGCACATGTCTTCACGAGTGCGTGTACAAGCATGTGTGTGCATCAGCTTGTGTGTATGTGATGCAGTAAGACTGCCTGCTTCTTGTGCATCTGTTAAATGAATCTGATGTATGTTCATAGGTTCATACTAGGCTATCTGCCCTAGGGCATTTATAAGCCTAGCCAGAGTGTGTTTGGCTTTTGCCACCCATTTTAAATTAATTTTGCTATGCCCTTTTTCGAGGTTAGTATGCTGTGCCTCTGTCTAACAGTGACACAGAAGTGATACCCGGGGTAAACCTACGATTCCCTATCCACTCATCAAGATTCCTCTTGAAGAGAGTCAATGAGGGACTCTGCCTAACCTGGACTGGGATTTTATTCCAGAGTGAAGGGAGCCTCTGGGTTATGAATCTGTCCCTCCAGCATGTCCTATTTATTTCAGTGCTGAGGTTCAAGTCTCTCGGCGTGGCTCGATGGGATTTGGATTTTCTGAGGTGCAGCATGTCCATTAATTCCGGGTTGGACATGGCTTTATACGTCAGGCACAGATCGCCTCTGAGCAGGCGGTATGTCACTGAGTAGAGCTGGAGTTTCTTTAACCGGGCAGCATATGGCATCTGCTTGAGCCCTTTGATCCTCTTGGTGAGGTACTTTTGGGGTCTTTCCAGTTGCTGCAGGTGTCTGGTAAGGTACATCCCAAAAGGGGCATTGTACTCAATTATGGACCTGATGAGGGATGAGTAAAGAGGCAAGATGACCTCCCCTGATCTAGATGTGAATCCCTTCATGATAAGGTGGGCTATATAAAATGTTTTTCTAACCACTTTGGCCATGTGGTTGTCAAATGAGAGATTGCTATCAACTTGGGTCCCCAGGTCCCTAATTACTTCTTTTGTACTTAATGTATTACCACCTATGTGGTAATTTGTGGGCACTTTGTTTTTGCTAAAGAGGATGACTATACACTTTTTGTCGTTTAGCTTGAGGCCATGGCTCTGGCACCAGTTGTCTGTTTCTATGAGGCCCTTTTGTAGGATGCTTGTGTCGGCTGGAGAGTCGATTATAGCGCCCAGTTTGCAGTCATCTGCGAACTTGGTCAGCCACAGTCCTTCCGTGCTGGCCTGTACCTCCGAGAAATATATACCGAGCAGGAGAGGTCCCAGAGCTGAGCCTTGTGGGACGCCACTTGTAACTGGTTTGGAGTCTGACATAGCTCCAGCAATTCTAACCATGTGGGTTCTGTCCTTGAGCCAGTTTGCAACCCATCTAGTGACATAGGGGTTTATATTTAAGCTGGTGAGCTTATCTATAATGCCCGAGTGGGGTTTGTATTGAAGGCTTTTGCGAGGTCCAGGTAGGCTGTGTGGACCACCTTCCCCTCGTCAGTGGCCTTGGTGACTGTTTCAAAGAAATCGACCAGGTTTAAGAGGCAGGATCTGCCCTTAACAAAGCGGAACTGGGTAGGATCCAGTGTCTGTAGGTCCCCAATATCTTTTTTTATGAGGTCCATGATGATCCTTTCCATAGCTTTGCAGACCAAGCTAGTCAGGCTTATGGGGCGCCACTCTTTGGGTACATATCCTGTGGTAAGGCTGAGATTGAACAGTAGTTTTATGTTTGAGTTTAGCTCTTCTTGGAGTTCATGTAGGACGCAGCCCGGGACACCGTCTGGTCCCATTGATGCTGTGTTTTTTGCTTTGGAGAGGGCGGTTCTTACCTGAGCATCTGAGATGTCAGGGGGGCAGCACTCTGCTGGGATAGATATTTGCCCTTTTGGTGGGGAGGGGGGGGGGAGAAGTTCGCGGTGAACCTGTCAGCTAGGATGTTGGCAATGTCTGTGGGTTCGGTGTATTTTTTGTCGTTTTGGACTAATTCTGAGCATATCTGGGAATTCCCACCCAGGTTCCTAACATGACTAAAAAAAGCCTTGTGATTATCCTTAGTGTCCTGTGCAATTTGTATGGCCTTAGACGATTTTATGAGTGACCATAGTTTTTTGCTAACACTGATCAGAGATGCCTTCCCTTTTTGGGATTTTGATCTATCATGTAGTAGCTTCCTCCTTCTATTGTATAGTTTGTTTATGGCTGGGGTCCACCAGACAGGACGTCTGCCTTTGAAGGATTGGGTCTTGGTTTTATTTGGGATTGCATGATCCATGCATTCCTGAAGGTGTTCATAGAATGCGTTTATAAAGGATTCTGCGGTCTGGGCCGTATTTTCCACAGGCCCCGGGGCTTTGAAGGATTCCACCTCGGTTTTGAGGAGTGTGAAATTTGCTTTAGAGAAGTTTTTCACTGTGGTTTTCAGGGCAGGGGGTGAGGTTGGGATGTGAATATCCAGTGAGTTTAGTTTATGGTCTGATCTTACCAGTGAGGGATACACTTCTGGTCTGGAGCATAGAGTCCCCATGTTGGTGATGATCAGGTCCAGTATGTTTTCCCCTCTTGTGGGAGTGGTAACAAGTTGTTCCATAGCATTTGAGTTTATAAATTCTAGGAACCTTTGAGCTAGGGTGTTGGAGCTAGAGTAATGCTCCCAGTCTATGTTTGGGTAGTTGAAGTCGCCCAATATAATGGTGTTTGGAGAGACCTTCATATTTTCCAGTGTTCTCTGGAAGGCCGAGTGGGGTTCCTGTGTTTGGGATGGTGGTCTGCAGCAGGCTATAAACTGGAAGGCAGTTTTACCCACTGTTAGTTGCACATGGATAGTCTCTGATGCTTCGTGCTGTGCCACCAACCTGGAGGTGTGGGTATCTTTGACGAATATTGATACTCCCCCTCCTTTTCTGGTTCGGTCCAAGTTTTGGGGCTGAAAAGCATGGTATGAGGTATAACCTGGTAGTGCTGGGGTGCTCTCGGGAGCCTTGAACCAGGTTTCTGTTACTGCATAGATATCGATGTTCTCCATGCTAAGGAGAGTTTCGAGTACATGCATCTTGAGGTTTAGACTTCTGGCGTTGAGTAGCATTACTCTTAATTTCTTATCCCTTGTGATACCTATGGAGGTGGGTTTGTCTTTTGAGCCTTGCCTAAAAAAGGCACTATGGGGGTAGCAAGAGCTTTTGCCAATATCCGAAAGTCCAGGGGTGACAGGTGCAAGCCGTCCCTAGCGAAGCATCGTGGCCTGTCGAGCATGTCATCCCAGGCTGACAGGCATTGGATCCCCTTTGAATGACACCAATACTTAAGCCAATTGTTGAAATCGATCATCTTGTCTTCATATTGTGGCATCATTCTTGGTGAGGGTAAGATGCTACTCAAGGTCAGGGTCATACCGGCCTGGGCCACATGCTCAGAGAGCTCCTCTATGTCTCTTTTCATGTAGTCCAGGGAGGTACGTCTCAGGTCATTCACACCAGCATGGACAATGACTGAGTCATATTTGTACTTGCCTTGGAGTGACCTGAGTGCTTGTGTTATGTGGCGGATCCTAGCGCCCGACAGGCAGTTCACCGTGACCTTCTCCTTGTTCAGCCTGGTGAGCAGGACGTCAGTGTGCATGACGATAGAGTCACCTATTACAAGTGTATCAGGTGTGTTGTTTAGCCTTAAGGGCTGTGACTGTTCGGCACACTGGCTTTGTGAGCTATGTGCTGCACGTGTTTTGTTTTGGGGTAGCGGTTGCTTGGGTGTCTGATTTGGAGGTCTCTGCTGCTTAGGCAGATTTTTATTTAGAGCCTCCAAGTATGTTTTTGTGTGTTTATGTGTTTGGTTTGCTGTCATGGTAGGTCTATGTGAGACTGGAATTGTAGTGAGTGTGGTTTCCGTCTCCTCCTGACAGGTTTCGCCAGTACTGAGTTGAGAGAGCTTAGCCTCCAGTTTGGCTATATGGTTGCATCTCTCACATGTGTTGGAATTTGTTGGGAGGAGGAGAGAGTTGTCTGTGTACATGAGACAGTTGTAACTTTGCCTCAAGATTCCCAGATTCACCAGCTGGACCGGAGAGGAGATTGACAACTGACCTTTGGGCATGCTAGAATAGTATTGGGAATTCCTTTATAATTGAAAAAAAAGGGCCAATGGGAAACAAGGTACTCAAGGGGAGTTTGTGAGGGTGTAGTGCTTTTAATTTTTTAGTGCTGACTTATATAATTGCTTTAGTGAGCAAGTGCCAGGTAACTTAAATGCAATGTGTTACAGATAACTTAAATGCAAAAATGACAAACAGTAACTTTCTTTCAAGTGAAACAAGGAAATACAGATATCACTAGGGATCCACAGAAGTGCTGAAAAGCCACGTTTTAGGTGGAATTAGCGTTTCAGGGAAATAACAAGCAAACAAGCATACAAACAAAGCTAGATTCAGCAGGCCTGGATCTAGTCTATGCTACAGCAAACAAGGTGTACCAATTCCAGTAAGAAACAGTTCAAATATGCAGGCAATATAAGCCTTTAACCAGAAATTCCCAGCTCAGAAGGGCAGAGTCCAGCCTCTCCTCCCACAAGAGTGCAGACCACGAACCCTCTTAATGTAAAATAACTGGCCTGAAGCCCAAGTGCTTAAACCAGAATTAATACACTTTTAGAATAACAAACACTGAGCCCTCAATCAGCAGTTCCAAACTTAGAAGGATGTAAGCTACCTGTCCTGCCACTACAGTGCAGAGCACAAACCTTCTTAATGTAAAACAACTGGTCTGAAGCCCAAGTGCTTAAACTAAAAGGCTTAGAGTGAGTTACACCAAGCAGTAATAAATACAATTGAGTACTTTTAAGATGACGCAAAAGCAAAATAAAGTCGGAAGAAACACAAATACAGTAAAAGCAGCTAAATTTTTTTTTAGTGAGCAAATGAGATGGGCCCAGGAGGAGTATCCAAGTGCAAATTTACAAGAGCGGCAGGCAGTTTCAAAGCCACCAAGATTAACACCAAGACAAAAACAGGGAGGGAGGGTTGGTGGGGACCTACTGAAAAAACAGTCAACTTCTAGCTAGATATTGCTCAATGCAACACAAACAAATTACTTTAAAAAGTGCAGATAAAAGTTACTTAGCTACACTTATGTGTTCAATTGATATCATGCAGGTCTTAACCGGCCAAAGCTCACAGTTTAAACAGAAGATAATTCACTGTACCACTTGTATAAGACAGAAACTGAATAAAAATGAAGAAAACTACTACCCCCACCTATCACTGGCTATGCAGGTTTTTAACAAGCCTTAACTGAAAATACCACATGCACTACTGAAAAACAGTCAACTTCTAGCTAGATATTGCTCAATGCAACACAAACAAATTACTTTAAAAAGTGCAGATAAAAGTTACTTAGCTACACTTATGCGTTCAATTGATATCATGCAGGTTTTAACCGGCCAAAGCTCACAGTTTAAACAGAAGATAATTCACTGTACCACTTGTATAAGACAGAAACTGAATAACAATGAAGGAAACTACTACCCCCACCTATCACTGGCTATGCAGGTTTTTAACAAGCCTTAACTGAAAATACCACATGCACTACTGAAACAACAAATTAGTTAACATCAGTAGCCATACCTAGATGGTGTCAAATGACAAAAAGGTATTTTCAATTAATTGTATTTAATATATTAATTTGTTAATTGACTAAATGAACTGGTCTGTTTCTTGTCTGACCTCTTTTAATAAAATCATGGGTTGGAGAAAAGTGCAAACACAGGTTAGGTGTGCTAGGTACGGGTTCCTTGTGTGGGTAAGGGAACTAGAAAATGGTGTGGAAAATCAGAACTGTGATACTGTAGCTGAAGGAATGGAGTGTGGACAGAAGGCCCTGATGGTCATGAAAGGAAGAAGAAATGCTGGACATGGTATAGGTGACAGAAGGATGCCCTAAGAAAAGAACCCCAGAATGTAGGGTAGTGATGAGAGGAGGCATGCCCAGGAAAATGCAAACCTAGAGGGATGTCAGGGCAAGAGTTGGACAGAATTTGGCAGCAGGGATGCAGATTGAGAAGACCACCTCTCAAAAAACTAGATAGAAAGACTTTGAGCATGGAACCCAGAAATGAGTTTGTGATATACCCAGGCAGATCCTGAGAAGTGCCAAGGCAGCAGGAAAACATGATCATATATTAGGGATGGAGACAGAGTAGACACCAGGTAATGAGAAGGTGAGAATTCAGAAGGAGGAGGAGGAGATGGATCCTTGGAAGTGTGGTGAGACCAGGTGGATTGATACACCTAGGGACCAAGGATGATGTAAGAATAATAACCAAGAAGGTGACAGGAAGACCCAAGAGCAACCTGTGGACCATGAAACCTGTATTGCACTGTGCTGATAGACCTAGAACAAGAGGCAAGGTTGCCACAGTCCAAACAGTACAACTGGCATATGGGAGGAATGCAATAGGGAAAGGATGGTGTGCAATTTTTAGGGTTCATCTGGGAAGCTGGTGGTATCCTTATAATTGAAGGCTGAGTCATATTGAATATTAGGTGCTGAGGAAGACAACCACTGATTAATTGTGCTATGGTAAAAGCTGTACCTGGGCTGAAGTTACATAGGGTAAGCCTAGAACTGAGGACGCTCGACTCCACTGCAAGAAGGAGCTCACACCTATGCATAATGCATGCATGCAGTAGAGCTGTCTGAGTTGACATGTTTTCTTTTTTCTATTTTTTTTTCTTGAAGTCCATGCAAGCTCAGTTATTTTTTTCTCTCCATGGCAGTGCAGCACCTCCATTACCTCTAAGCCATATTTTAATCTGGTGTTCTGATTTATCTTAACACTCAGGGTTGCCACAGTTTACTTGCAGAGTAAGATTCACAGGTGGGGGGTATTTCAAGAATCTGCTAGTGGTGTTCATGGAAGCTAGTGCCTGCAGAGTTATGTCCCTACTTTCCTTTATTGCTAGCATCATATTACTAGGCTGCATCTTGCAATGAACCCTGCCCTTGGGAGCATCTGTACTTCAGGTCATGGGTTGGCAATGGCCCGAAGCCCATATGAACCCCCACCGTAGTTAATGCTCCGAGGTGCAGTCTCAGGGGGGTACAAAAACAACCCCCTCCCACGAACTTTTCACCCCAGCTTGCCCCTGAAAGCGAGGTGAGCAGGCAAAGCCTTATTATTCCCCAATTTCCCTTGTCAACTACAGCAAGTACTAAAGCTACTAATTGTAGTCTAGTAGCCTGTGTTCTTATCAATGCTTTATCCCTTTATGCCAGAGAAGCTGAGACATTGGTGATAGCTCATGAAAGCTCTTGTGTGATCAATGGAAAAATCTAAGGCATTTGAGAAATGCACCAAAGAAGACCCATTTTTTTTTTATGCCGATACATTTTAACAAGAGAACCACAATTGAAATGGAAGCATGTTCAACCAATTTACAACAAAGCAAACAAAAAAAAATACTTGGGACAAGACTCAACACTCTCCTAACACTGAGGGTTGCAATCATTCCCTCAAGCCTGCTGCTTGTGTATACTGACTGTGAATTTACTGTACCTTAGGGTATGGAAGCTCCCAAGAAGCTGCAGTTTCACTATTTAAATACAAAAGCCAGTAACCATACACTCATGATTGCACATTAGAGTGTAGATTGGTGGTGTTTGCTGATGTAGCAAAGGCATGGCAGGAGATGGCAGTTTAAAACAGCATTCATTTTTGGGCCTCCTGCATTTGACAATCTTGTGCCAAGTTGTTCCAAGTCTACTCATTCATTCCCTGCCAGGCAGGAGTTGATTCTTCCTCAGCTGTCATCTAGGAAGCTGTCAGTGGATTTTGTGCTGCTAAGTTGTACTACACTCTGCAGCAGTGATTCAGGGGTTGAGCGTGCAGTGGGCACAATGCAGAGGTGGCACTCCCCTTCCACATATGACATAAGACTGCAGATGTCCCTACCTCCATTGGAGTAGGTTTCTTCATTGCTTCTATAGTCTTCACCAAGAAACTGAAAACAGAGTGTGCATCCACAGACATGCGCCCTCCCCCTGCTCCCCCCTTAAAAGAAGTAAGCATAGCTTCTTTACTCATGTACCATCCCAATTCTGCTGCTCCATTGTTGGGGTTGCTAAATGAGCCCTAGACATATTGATTATACCCAGGACTCTATCCCTCTATACCACTGTCTGCAGCGTATCACTTTTGGGAGCATGTCTGGTGTCACTGCTGTTATGCCCAGAAATATTTCATAGTTCATTCTCTGGCTGAGGGAATAAACAAGGCAGGGGGATGTGGGTTTAATAAGAAACTGAGGGAATATGTGGAATGGTGTGGAGTGGTATTATGTGCCATGGACAGGATATTCCTTGCACCAGCCAAAATATCCTTGCTTAAGTGCAGAACTGAAAGGTATCTCAGGTGTGCAACATCTTTAAACTAGGCTGGAATGTGGAAGTATGGATGACAAGAAGAAGAAGAGTAAGTATTGCAAACAGAAGGGTCTGGGAAGCTTTATTCTGAAGTAAAAGAGACCTGGGAAATAAAATGGCGGAAGTACAGATCCTAAGCCTTGAAAGTCAGGTGCTCATAACAGGAATAACTCACATCTGGGGAAGTGATAAATGAAATTAAGAAATAGTTGTATTGGGATGTCATATGCTTAAGGATGACAAAAGGGATATAACTTGTGGATTAGCAGTCTGTGCCTGGCAAGGTGTACACTGAGAGGTGATAGATGGGATGTCACAGGGCTTAGCTAAAGGAGACCAGCTAGTATAACAGAAGGCGGGTATCCTGGCCTTTTAATGAGAGAAGGGCAAAGAAGAATGTTGGCATATTGATGCAGTTCATTGCCAACCAGACTTAGAGGAGGAGGGCAGTAACGAAATCAAAGGAAGGGTGTAGAACTGGAACAGGAGAACAAAATCACCCTCATGGGGGCTATCTCAGCCTCTCATGAATGGCCTGTAGTATTCTAGCATCCACCTGCACTAGTCAAGTAACCGAATAACTGAACTAAGCAGGCATTAACAAGCAGGCATTAACAAACTGATGCTAGAGTGAGAGAGCAAAGAGGGAAGGGAATCCTAGACATTTTACTTTTCATACAAGGAGAGGTATTGGATCTGGGCGTAACTGTACAGTTCATCGTGACCATACCACAGTGTGTTCCTTTGTAGCAGTAATGTAGTGCTAAGAGTAAACCCAAGATGCAGAATTATAGTAGAAGTTAAAGTAGAAGAGATAGAGCCTGTTTTTTTGGTGGGCATCTAGGAACTAACTGTGGGACCCGACCTTGGGTGGGGTAGTATTAAAATGAGTAGTGTCACAGCAATGAAAGTGGATGTCAGCATGAAGAGTGAAGCCAGTGTAGGAAAGGAATGTACCAGAAGTAAAGATAGCTGTGAGGAAAAGGGAGAGGGGCTACAGGAAACTAAACAAGCAAGGATAGAAAGGGAAAAAAAAGATATGAGGAAGCAAGGAAGCTAGCATCCCAAGAAAGAAGGGAAGCAAAGTCAAACTCAGAAAAGGAACTTTTCGCTTGATCAAAAAGGAGTGAATAGCTTCTTCAGGTACACTGTACGTGTTTTGTTTGTTTGTATTTGTATTTGTATTTAATAACCAGGGTAGAACACTGATCCACATGGACCCTTTGCAGGGTCTACCTAGAAACACTTCCACTGCAGATGCTTCACAATGGATGGAAGGGGGTACTTTCAGAATACTAACAAGACAAAAAACTCGTTATTTATTAGCCTATTTATTTATTTATTTAC
The DNA here is from genome assembly GCF_019279795.1 of Protopterus annectens. Classification (NCBI taxonomy): domain Eukaryota; kingdom Metazoa; phylum Chordata; order Ceratodontiformes; family Protopteridae; genus Protopterus; species Protopterus annectens. Next base: position 503,570,832 of record NC_056746.1, on the reverse strand, counting down.
TTTTGTTGACTAGCTTGACTGAGATAGTCCATCTGAGCTATGCGTATCCTCATTTCAGTGCAGTCTTGGAGAGAAAAGAATTGACTGAAGAAGTACAGAGTTATTCTTCCTGCTGTACAAGTATCTGGTCAGGTCACAGTTGGGATAGAGAATAAAGTTTTACTGGCCCTTCAGGGAAAGAGAAAGAAAACTAGTCGATGTGGTGCAAATTATGCCACAAGAATGGTGGTGATAAGAGAAAGATTACAAAGATGGGCTTATGCAACTGGTTTGTTCACCCTGAAGGAGAGCAGGAGGTACATGCTAAGCACCCATAAAGTAGTAAAGGAGTGATATGGAAGAGTCAACCTGAAAAGGAAAGATGGGAGGAAGAAAAGGAGAACATCTAACAGAGCAGGTGCACCATCTTCATTTGTGAGCCATTTCCTATGTTAATAGGTGTTTTCTCAAATGCAGTTTGGCCAAAGTTGGCATAATAAAATTGCAGTGTGCTGAATTCTGGGTAAATGTATGGTAGGAAATAGGGATGGAACTGTATTATACTGTCCCCCAATAATTTTATGTTACTTATCCTGAGGTTCTGAGGTTCTGTATCATCTGTGTTATGTAAAGTTAAGGGAGTATAGGGGCAACCCCCATAGGTTTTGAGGGCTTGTCCTCTGCTATGTAGGTGAATTTTGATTTGTCAATTTTTGTTGAAAGAAAATCAGTGAATCAGATTTTGATCAGAATAGCAGAACCCTTCATTTAGGGCATAATGCATAATATTGTATGGAAAATGTTGCAGATGAGTGGAGCATGAAACCAGAAGTGTTGTTTAAACAAAGGTTCATTAAAGTTATCATTAAGGCATAGGAGAGCTGGGGGCAGGGTTAGCAGCATGGTGGTAGTTACAAAATGGCAGTTGAGATGGATAAATATGTCATTTCTACCATACCATGTGCATAACACAACAACTTTGTAGCTATTCCATACATGTATTACCTCCTCCTGATCTTTGTCCCCTTCTTCCTCCTTTTATAACACTGCTTGTTTATTTCTTTATTTGTTTTGAGCATGTATGTGGACTGGACCACAGGGTCTCGTTTTGAATGTGGTTTTGATACAAAAAAGAAAAAATCAGTACATTTAAGAGATGTTAGTAATACAATCATAGACAAAGTTTGATGTGTTCTGTATGGTGTAGCAATACATTTTACGTCTGTTATCAGTATAGTTTCTTAACTTGAACGTATGTGTATACAGGAAGAAAGTTATAGTTTTTATATGAACAGAGTATGGTAATACTCATATCGTCTGTAAAGAGAAGGTAGGTCATAGATTTTTATACAACTACAGTATAATGTCACCCATATCCTTTGTATGCAGAAGGTAGGTCATAGATTTTATAGATATACAGTATGATGTCGTCCATATCCTTTGTATGCAGAGGGTAGCGGGCCGGTGTTAACATTTTGGGGGCCCCCAGCAAATGTCAAGTTAGGGGCCCCTAGGCACTTTCAGTACAAGTATCATCCTGTCAATGCCATCTCTCCTAAGCAACCTATTAGCTCATGCTACAAACTTTTAGGAGTAGTATGCACAGACAGACCTGTAGCTACAAGCTCTTACATTACAACAGGCCTATGTACCACACTATGTTGACCTGTCTAACAAAGGGACACTTACAGTTACTGGCATTTAGTTGCAACAGTGGTACATTACAACAACTCTATGTACAGGTCTGGACTTAAAGTGAAATGATGACTAGGCCTACCATTTCAACCCCCCCATACACCCTCCAGTCCCCTCCTCTGACCCCCCCTAAGCTCCCCATGCCATGCACACTACTTTTTTCTTCCTTTTCTCACATTTTGCCTTACTTTCAGCTTTTTCAAGAAGCCATATCTTTCTATATGCTCTGAGGTGCATTTTAAAGTTTTTTTTTCATCCAATAGTGGCTTGAACAGAAATTATGATTAAGGAAAGACATTCACTGTTGCTGTTCAGCTTTAGTTTTCCCTGCATCCTTTCAGCACACCTTTCCTGAACAAGACAGCACAATGATAACCATTTAGGAAATAACTCAAATAAGTCAGGGCCCAAGAAGCCATAGGTTTACAGATGGTCTGGGATGCATTTTAGAGCATTGTTCAACATTTTACTCCAGTGGTGGCCTAAACAACGTCATGAAAAAGAAAATAACTGCAGTCTTATTTTTTTTTTCAATGAAGACATGAATTGTGCCAAAGCTTAATGTTCAAAGCTGACAAAATAGTAGCTCACAGTAAACTAACAAGCCAGTAGTTGTGGGAATACATAAGTCTTATCTAGAAATACTGCCTGACTCCCTAACCACCCACAAGTGATAGCCACTGCCTATGCATCCCTTTGGTGTTAGACTGGGATGAAAGCAGAGGTTCGAATTGCCTTTGTCATATATTTCAAGTGACTGCTGATATACATACACATAGCATGTTCTTCACCCCCTAACCCTCAAAGGCAGCCACTTGTATATGTGCCTGATGTGTGATTGTGAGAAAGATTTCAGTAATGTACTCTTAATTTGTTGCTCCTAGACAGTACATCACTCCTACACAAGCTATAGTAACCTTCTTTGTACACCTCTGAGCTCTGTGAGAAACACTGCCCTCAGTTCAAACACCAGCTATAATGAATTCATGTGCGCACCTGTAAGGTTTGACTGTGATGAAAATTAAAGTTGTAATTACCACACAATCCTCAGCCCCTTATAATCTGTAGCAGCTTTCTGTACACACACATTTGAGCAGAGCTGGTTTTGGAATGGGTGTGGTTGAAAACAGAGGCTATTATCAGCTTTATCCGAAAAGGGACATATCTCAGCACTGTTTAGGTTAAACAGTGCATTCAGAAAAATTGATACATTTTTCTCCAAGCAACAACAGCTTTTGTGGAGGCCTCCACAGAGTCAAGGATGATTAAGGTAATTCCTATTATCCATTTAGACAGTCTTGTGAGTGAGGGCCACCAGACTCCAAGAATATCTAAGTGTCTGAATGTTCTGTGATATATTTAATGTTTTATGTTTTACCTTTGAAATATAATTATTTGTTAGGTACATTTTTTACTGATACACAGAAGAATAATGCCTGTGTCCTGGCATTATTGGGTGCACTGCGCGCACACACGCGCGCACACACACACACACACACACACACACACACAGGCATAAGCCATAGCAGTACTACTTTTGTACTTATTTCAGCAAACAGCAATACATTGTGCAACACTGGTACTGCTACATGAGATCAGTGAATGCTATTTAGCAGTCACCAAACAGTAGCAGGGATAAGTCAGTTTTATTTAGCTCATTGAGGAATAATGCATACCTGTCACTGTCTCTGATTTCAGAGATCGCCCCTGATTTTGTTCATACTTTTGCTTTGTCCTTTGTAAAAAGTTTGATTTGCTGGTAAATCTTTCTTTCAGGATTACAAACAGTCAATCGATCTAGACATCTGAGTTTTATACTTATTGTCCAAAAATGCATGCTGATGCAAAAGATGTTATTCAAGTAACTTTTTAAGTGAAGTAGAGTAATATTTAAATGTATTCCTGATTCTGAGCCTTTATTCTATTATTTTTCGGATTACACTGAATTTTTAAGCAAAGAAATTGAGACTTATAATATCTGGTGTTCTGGTATTATTTATAAAACTACCTGCAAGAGAAAACTATCCCTGATGATTGGAAGCATCAGCTCTTCTTAAAATGCAAAGTTTTCACTGAGATAAGTCACTCTGGGCTGCTGACCTCTAGTGCTTACCCTGCTCATGTTCATTATTAGTTTCATCCTAACAAGGTCGTAACACAGCCCTGTTCATGTTAAAGAGCATAATTAGTAAATTAATACATTTTTTCTTCCTCATTTTTTCCCCAGTCAGCAGTAGCTTTTGTGGGGCCCCAACACAGTCAAGGATGATTAAGGGGGCCCCCTGCAGCCACGGGTTTTGCAAGGACATGATTAAGGGGGCCCCCTGCAGCCAAAGTTTTGCAGGGACCTAAAGCTGGTTATGTAGTTAGTTTTAGTGGAGAAAATGTCCAACAGCAGGGTTTAACTAAGCCAGGGGCACTAAAGCTCTGGGGACAGTGAAGCAAGTTAACCATCAAAACTGGCTGTATAACAAAAAACTGTAATTTAGCTAGTTTGTAAAATGTAAATATAGCATGAATGGCATTTCAGCAGATAAATCACACTGAAGCAGTGAAAAAAAAAAAAACTGTTTCCAGAGTCTGCCTGAGACGACTGTGATTTGCAGCACTGCCATTATAAGTGAATCACAGACAAGATACCAGAAGTCATAGCATCTAAGCCTTGTCATCGTACAGAGACACCAAGTGCTTTGTGGTAGAAAGGATAGATTGTAAAAACAAAATTGCATCAGTTTGGCAGTCCTCATCAGACAAATTGTAAAACAGCACTGTAGCTAAGCCATGCATGCCTTGATGTAAACTTTTATTTTAAAAAGACTTGATTTGTTTTCTGTAAGGAAATGTGCTGGAATTAAAGTCTTCAAAAAAGCCCTGACGTGGTTACCGTAGTTGCATTTTGCTAAGGTACTGATTTTAAATGACATTTTTTCAGAAAGCCTGCTTGACTGAATGTGTGTTCAGTATGGAAAACATGCTAACCAGAAACATGCCCTATCTAGGGTGGGACTACACTTGGGTGATGGTGGAGGGATGCTACATTCTGGAAGTTGGCATACAGTTCCAAAAATCCTGACTGTATTCCTGCTAATACTAACCAGCTAAAATGAGCCACGTGGAGCTAAAATGGCATAAAAGATGAAGATATGATCTGCATTGGTGGCGTAGAGAGATAAATCCCTGTCTACGATCCAGGCAAACTGAGTTTAAATAAGCCTGAGTAATTGACAGGTAGGTACAGAGGATAGGTGCACCCAACTGGTGGGGGGGGGGGGGCAGGCATACTTGGGGCACACTAGCATTATTCAGTTTCCCTGTTAGAAACCAGGAAACCAGGGAGACCACTATGCGATGCTGCCTGAGGGTGGGCAGGGTATCTTGCTGATCTCAGCCCCTTGTGGAAATGAGAGGCAGTTCAGCACTGATGCCATTGCACGTCCTACCCTTGGAGTATTATTGATATGTGCAGGCAGTTGGATATAGGTAAAAATGCTGCAAGGGCAGCAGTATAACATTGCCTTAGGACACATCAATATCCTCACTAGCTCCGAACACTGGTCAGAACAAGTCCATGGACGAAAGGAGTGTTTGGTATGCCTAGCAATTGTGAAGAGACACTGGGAGCTGTCGTGTCAGGCATACAGGACTACTTTAAGCAAAACTGAGAAAACCATCATAAACAAGATCTAAGACTGTTCAGCTAAATACGGACTATTAACAGATAGCTTAGGCATAGAGGGGGGATATAGACAGCCCTCTACCTTCTCATGCACATTCTTCTTACTCACTGCTGTTGTGGATCTAATCAAATCGTGTAATTTGGTTAATGACTCACATCTTCTGCAGGAAGTAGCATGTTTTGGTGTGGCTATACGCCCTATCACAAGATTCTTTTACTGTCTTTCACACAGATTTTCAGAATGAAGGTCAACAACACCACATTTCACCCTGCCTTTGTCACTACCTGATTTCCTAGGGCCAGTTTTGGGACTGCTCCTGTTTTCATAAATCATCTGTCTGTTGAATTTCTTAGTGTCCAGTCTATACTTCATGCTTTAGCTGTGCTGTTGCCTGGCCCATCCCACTTTCTCAGTAAAATGAACTTACTGCATTTTCAGTTGGTTTTATAGCAGACATTTTCCAAACATAAAATGGTACTTTTGGGGATGCCAGTGTAATTGTGCAGTGTACCTTTTCACAGGGAATACTGCTTCTCTGTGGACTTCGTTTTAAAGGTGTACAGTTGCAGGTGGCAGGAAATGATGTTCGATCAATTACTGCCAGTGAATGCTTAGTTTCACAATCTTAAAACTAAGATAATCAACTCAAGGTAGACTGGAAGTTTTCTCATTACTCTTGTGTTGACATTATGATTGTATTAGTTAAAGGGGTAGTAATACTGTAGCTAGAGTTTAGTCTTTCTATCACCTGCTTAGACTCAGACAGCAACCTTAAAGGCTCGCAGATCTAACTTAGCAAGATCTCGTCATGCTCCTTTCTCCTGGAGAGAACATCAATCACCTTACCACATTTGACATAACAGGTGATTTGTGTCAAAGAAAGAACTGACATTTTCCTCCCCACAGTTTTACATAATTTGCGTTATTTAAAGTCATCCCCTTCTGTTTCATTAGAGTAAATGTTCGAATATGGCGCTACCATCTCAGAAAAAATTCAGGTAGTGACTTCTGTGCACAAAGGCCCTGTGCTAGGCTGAAATGCAGTGATCATGCCTTTTTCTCTGTGGGTCTCTTTGTTTAGACCTTCTTCTTATTTTGTTAAGGAAGATGACTGTATGTCTCTCTTTAGAACTAAAGCAGATCAACATGTCATACTAAGAACTAAATGCTCCTACTCTGAGCACCTTCCAGTGACTTAAAGCTGCCAAACCAGCTTCCACTTTTGGTACTCACTGCTGTTTGTTCTTGACACAAAGTAGCTGTCATCTTTTCTCCTTGCCTTTTCCTTAACTGTATATTTGACTTCCTTTGTGCCCCTACATGCATCTGTCCCATTTCCCTGCTTTCTTTCCTTCCAAACCCTCCTTGCTTAAAATATGAGGTAGCCCATGATAGTCTTATTTCCTGAATCTTCAGATATAACCTTTCCTTAGTTTGACCTTTACTTCTGTAACTTGAACATAGTCTAGGAGTAACGTGCAAAAACGAGAGATATTGTGTGCCATTGTAAACTGCAATTATTAATAATGAGCACTTAATGCCATTTGTATAAATAGATCAAGACTGCACCGTCTTAGGAATTCTCTTTAATCCAAGATACAGCAGTCTCAGAGTTAGTATGTATATGTAGCAGGGGTGAGGTGGTGGAAGAGGGTGACTCCCCCATCAAAAAAAAAAAAACACTTTAGAAGGGCAGTAGCTGTATTCAGACGTCAGTGTTTATGTTTATGCTCCATGTCTCTTGTTTTGTGACAGCTGTTGTGAATGGTGATTACATTTGTTTCATGTTTATGCCATGAAGCTCTTGTACAGATTTATAAGCAAGTAATACGTAACTGTTTGTATGTATTCTCCTTATAGCTTGTGTTTTTGGAGTAATGTGGAACTTTTTTAGTAGTGGTCTTCATGAATGTATGCTAGATATGAAGCAGAATGCCTAGAATACAGTTTGTTTAGGATGTAAATTTTCAGCTCTTATATAAAATCTGCATATTAATGTATTGTGATTTTTTTTTTGTTCCCCTTTAGAATTCCTCTGTAGTAATCTTTATTCATGATATATGTTTGTAGTGGGTGTTTCTGACAGCTGTTGCTCCTGTTTTTGCCTTGGCTCATAGCTGAAAGCAAACAATTTTAGATTAGCCTGTCATCCTTTTAAATAAACAGAAAAGTAAACCATTTTTGAATGTAATGCTTAATACAATGTAGAACCCAAGCAAAACATTCATTATTACCAAGCCAGATCAGAAGTCCTGTAAAACAGAGATACTGTTTTCAAATGTGTAGCTTCCTGGGTTATTTTATGTTTGGGGTGAAAGGTCGTAGAAGTTCACTCTCAGATAGCAAGCGTGTCATTCCTTATGTGGAACCCTTTAAGAGATGGAGTGATCAGTGTTGTTTGCAGTCTAGTATTACATGGGCCTCTAAGTAGCTTCAGGAGAGAGAACACCATGTTCTAGGGCAGCGCACATCTTGGCACATATTGCAGACTTTCTAAATAATTAAGCCCTACCCCCTGTTCTTGGCTCACCCTTCAGTTCCTGAAAAATGGAACAAAGTACAAGACTGACTCAAAGAACACCTAGGTTATGTAATTTATATAGTTTCTATGTACATAAATTAGAAGATCCAAGGATCTAAAGCGACTTCTTTTTTAAATCTCACAAATTGATTCAGTTTTTTTGTCACTGTGTTACTTATTTTTGTACTTGTATATTGGCTACATTCTTTGTTTCAGGCATTCCCACTTAAGTCTTTATTGTTGTGGTACAGAGTATTGTTGATTAACACACTGAGACCTACAATACTGAAGTTAATGTAACAAATCCACCTACACTAATAGCAGTGTATACCACATACCTTTACACTGAAGAAACAACAGAAAAAAACATGGCAACCCTGAGTAAATTCAGGAGCGGATTGCAGTCCCAGACTACCATTAATTTAAAGTATTGCTGGAGTCGCTCCAGTTCAGTGAAGGGAAGCAAGCTACAACGTCACATGAATCTGATACACAGACGTAAATCCCCAAAGTATGTAGTAGTGTCAGAGGAGAATGAGACGTGCAACATTACACACACACACACACAAACACACACACGTGCATTGGGAACCCACAAATAGCCTTTCCAAAGCTTGTGCCTTCCTAACACCATGAATGGAAACTCAGTAAAGTTTACATTTGCATACCCTGTACATACTTCCCTGAATACCTGTGTTTGACAGATTAGAATTTGAATAGTCATGTGACTCCTGCTGTGCATCCCTTTCATGGCTAGGTTAACTTTTTTATTTCTCTGTCTGATTACCACTACTCCATCTCTTACATGTGTTTTTGAAAATGTTAAGTTTTTTTCTTTACTTTTTATTTTATTTATTTATTTATTTGTTAGCACTTTTTGCACCCCTGCTTCATCCTGTGGTATCTATCCTGGTGCCTTATATCCATAAATGGGTCTACTAGCTCCATTTTACCTCCCCAGACTTCCTTTGATTTAGGCTGCACATGAAACCTAGGAGCTTCTTGGGGGGATCTTGCCCTCACTTTCAGCTGTGGGGGGGTTATCCTCTTTAGTGGCATAACTTCATTGTTCCCCCACCCTTGCAGTTGAATGATTGTTTCTGAGGAGCAGGCATGCAGTGGGACATGTTGTCACCCTACTTCCGCAGCAGCTCAGCCAAGTCCATCAACCTTTCATCTCCTTGAACCATACTTCCTCACAGCAACATCCCAAACCTCAACGGGAGCACCCACACAAATGCCCTTCTGTCCTGGGATGGGCACACCCCTTCATTTCCTGCCAAGCACCTTAGATACCTAAACCACTAGTCGTACCTGAGTCCCCTGGACTATAGTCAGGATTTAATCCCTTTTCGTCACAGCAACTGAAAACCTTGAAACTGCATCGGTCGACTTGCAGTTTTCAAGTCAGCAGAATATCGAACCAAAATGCATCAACTACACTACAGTGAATGGGTAGTGTAATTTGAGCGTTTAGGTTCGACATTGTGCAGGGAGATCATGTTTCAGTGAGGAACAGGGAATTAGCCCATTTCCTCAATGTAGTGCGATCTCGGAGTTGGTATATTTAATGTGCAGGGAGCGTGGGGGTGCAGGGGGGCCTAGCCCCCCATGCAAATAGTAGAATTAACATACTGTTGACTGTATAATGGTATGGTAATGTGAATAGCAGGAGGTGAGTGACATCACCTCCTGCTATGTCAAATACATTGACAGCATTTAGCCGTCTTGTACAGTTCTGGCTAGGGAACATAGCCAGATGAAGGTCAGAGCATGTTTAGTAATATAAACCACTTTGTTCCGGCAACTCTGAGTGTGGGGTCTCGAAGGTAATTCGATTAGGGATGCTTGGAGGCCCTCCACTCATCAGGCTTATATTACTAATTAAGAAAGGTTTTCTGTCTGGGCTGAATGGTGTCCTATGCTTCCCTTTTCAGTTAATTTTCTAGATGATTCTGACTTTCCTCAGGCATCTTAATGATTTGAGTGTCAGTAATTCCATGATCAAGGTGAATGTTTCATTTATTTTTGCCCATCATGGCTTTGTGGAGGGCTGAATAGTATCCCAGCACCAACTGATTAAACAGTTCCGTAAAGGAAGGAGTAGTGAATCTCTGTGTCTTCCACTGAGGAACCCCCCCCCCCTTCCTTCTTTTGTGAGGCTTGTACTTCATTCCCTCCTTCTGTGAGGCCTGCAATTCATGTTACACATGTTTGCCTGCCCGTACTTTGAGTCTACTAACTTGATTGCACTAAAATTAATTTCTTGTATAACTTAATTCCTGGTGGTAACCCACTCCAAGTAACACATTTCAGAGCTTCAGCCCTAATATGTAAGGATATGTATGCTTCCCACAGTGGAGAAAGCAAAAGATGTAGCCAGGGGTAAATAAGTTATCTAATATTGCATGCATGCTTGCTTTGTTTTACTTTCACTACAGTGTGAATCTTTATTGTGGGCTTCATCCATTTTAGTGGTTCTGAGTATTTTCTGTTTTGAGTGTTTAGATAAACAACTTCCTCTGAGCCAGTCCATTACCCTTACAGTTTTTTTTTTTGTGCTAGCAGAAACCAAGGAAGAAGAGAACCCTTCACACCCTGGATGTGCACTGATAACTGAGGTGTTACCTGTGCCATGCTTTATAAGTGGACTGACTTTTGCATTATCTTTCACCATCAGTTCAACCATTGGGGAATCCTCAGTAGTTAACTGTAACAAATGTATTCTTACAGTATCAATTGATTTAATAGAAGTCGCTTCTTGACGGGCCAAATAGATGAGTTGTTCATCTATTTTTCATCCGGGAGAGAAGGACTTGTGAATGTCAAGCAGATACTTTCTAAGTGGACTGACATATTTTGTTTTGCCATCACTCAGCCAGCAGCCCTGCAGAAAATGCTAACGTCATACCCACTCTGTTACAGAAGAAGCTGTCTGCAGTGCTTGCTTCAGGAATGTCTCTGAATGAGTCTGTGATGCAGATGCATTCAGTTGATCCTTGATTCTTACATTAATCAGATACTGTTCTCTGAACTAGACTTTGGAAAATATAGCCACTTTTGGGAAATCTATTCTCCGTCTTGTAAGCTCTGGTCTTGGGTGTTCATTGGAAGTACTGCTTGACGTTCAATCAGGCTGAAATCTTAGCATGGGGCAGTCCTGTTTAGTTAGCTGTAACAAATGTTATTATTACAGTATTATTTGATTTAGTAGGAATCCCTTCTTGATGGGTCAGGAATATCCAACCACCACCTTCTTGCAAATGAGTTGTCCCTCCAGTAGCTGCTGCTGGCATTATGTATAAACCAGGGAAGTCTGTTTTCTTGCATCACTTAATTTTATAATGTGGTGCCCCATCTGTGCTTTTATTTCTTGATTTATATATGAGTGCGCACTAGTAGCTAGGGGTTGATTGGCAGGCTTTGGGACAAGCTTGCTTACATTGTCAATGTGGTATGTCATAGTATACATCTGTTAGGCACATGGACATCCCTGAGCACAGGACTTGGCTGGAAAAAACACCAAGTTAGGGTGGAGAAGACTGAGCCTGTAGTAAGTCAAATGATAAAGTAAAACTACATTTCTTGTTTATGTAGGTGTGGGTGATACAGACTTACACAGGGAAGCTACAAGGAGGCTTGCTCAGTCTTCTGGCAGCTAAGGTTTTATTTTATGTTCATACAGATGTCAACATTTTGACAGTCTGATACACAAATACCAAAGTTAAATATGTGGTAATAGGCAGGGCCACAGACTGGTACTGTAAGGAGCACATGGCCATGTGTACTACTTAGGAAAGAACCAAAGAAATCAGCAAGAAACACACCTCACAACCACCTAAAGTGCATATAGTTAACTGTGCTGCCTGGCCATGAAACACAAACACACACACACACACACACACACACACACACACACACACACACACACACACACACACACACACACACATGGTCGCACATGCACGCACACATACACCTCTGCTTTTATATATATATATATATATATATATATATATATATATATATACACTTACAATCACAGGCATACACACATGCACAGTTGCACACGCATATATCCACATTTTATGTAGCTGGAATGTGTGCCAGTAAATAAAAAGTTTATGTTACTGTGACTGCAAGCTGTAGAAGTTAAAATTCTGTCTGTTGTTTGTGCATATGTACCTAACGGCTGTTCAGAGTATTTGACTCTTTTGGAGATCTTCATTGTAATATTTGAAAGGTGCTACCTACTGATGATGTGGGTCTGCTGGGATACCTTTGTCTCCTATGTGGAGAATGACAGTAATACCTAGAGGACTGTGATTGGGAGGCAAGGCTTGCATGATATGAATTTTTACTGAATTTCCATTCTATAGTCATGCGTTGTCAATAACAAAGACCAGCTTCACAAATATGCCTGCTTGTAAGTGTAGCTGGTATCAGAACACTGTAGGCCAATGTCAGTGATCACCTTTGCAGTAGTTTCATCAATACTGAGGCCATGTACTGTGGTCATTCAGGTCAGGAGAAGTGCTGAGCTGTCAGCTGCTCACCACTTGGTAGTCAGACAACCAGAGCAGCAGCAGTTTGACAAACCCTGGTAATCCAAATATGTAGTGAATATGAATATCAGGATCCCCTAGCAGATGCCTGTGTGTAGTATAAATTCAGCTACTACATTTGGAAAAGCTTCTCCTGTGTACTAGGAGAGGTTGAGTATGTGAAGTTTAAATGGACCTTGTTCAACACCTCACTAGTTGAAGTGGTAACAAGAAACTATGGCAGAAAGGTGGTTAGTACTTGCCATGGAGGTAACCTTAAGACTTACTAGTGGACTTGTGAAGAAAGTCATCTAGTTAAAGAGGTTTTCAATGGAGTATTTGCAGGTTGGTTAGCGGATCTGATCAAAACTGATGAAGACACTAGTTATTGCTGTCGTGTCATGGTTAATTTGCCTTTTAGTTGTAACATGGAAAGTAGGGACCATAAATCTAGACTGGCCGTCTTGGGTGCTGATCCAAATTTTAAAAAGGGGATGAGCACATGTATTGTATTTAAGTGGGATTCATGTGACTGTGATCTCAGGTATACACAGGAGTGGTGCACTAGCATGTGTGAAAGGGTGGCATGACGGAGGCTCTCAATAAAAATATGCTCAAGCAACAGAGACCTCCCAAACTGAATCACAGGCAACCCCCCCACCAACACTACCCAGATGACACATAGCCCACAAATTCACTGTGCCACTCAACCTCAGCCTATAAGGCAAAACAGCATACCCAACACACTAGTCATAGGTGACTCTATAGTCAGGCACACTGATTTCCCACTCACCAGGCTAAACAAGGAAAAAGTTACTGTCAGCTGCCTGTCGGGTGCCAGGATCTGCCACATAATGCACACACTCAGGTCACTCCACGACAAGTACAAATACAACTATGTCATTGTCCATGTTGGTGTGAATGACCTGAGACGTACCTCCCTGGACTACATGAAAAGAGACATGGAGGAGCTCTCGGATCTTGTAGCCCGGGCAGGTATGACCCTAGCCCTGAGTAGCATCCTGCCATCGCCCAGAATGATACCACAGTACAAGGACAAAATGAGTGACTTCCAACAACTGGCTAAGCTTCTGGTGTCACTCTAATGGGATCCGGTATCTGTCTGCCTGGGACGACATGGTCGACAGACCACGATGCTTTGCCAGAGATGGCCTGCACCTGTCACCCCTAGTATTCCGGATACTGGCTAAGGGTCTTACCACCTCATAGTGCCTTTTTTAGGCAAGGTTCAAATGCTAAATTTACCACTGTAACAGGTACAAGCAAGCAAACTCTGAGCATAATGCTACTCAATGCTAGAAGTCTAAACCTCAAAATGCACTCACTCAAGGCACTCCTTAAAATGGAGAACATTGACATCTGTGCAGTGACAGAGACCTGGTTCAAGGCTCCAGAGAGCACCTATGCATTACCAGGCTATAATTCATACCACACCTTTCGGCAAGGTGGAGGCGTGTCCATATTCATTAAGGATATTCACACCTCCAGGCTAGTTGCTCAACGTAATGCATCCAAAATTATCCATGTGCAACTAACACTGGACAAGACTGCAATCCAGGTTGTAGCTTGTTACAGATCCCCCACCATGCCCCAGGATTCCCACTCTTCATTTCTTAAGATACTGGAAAATATTAAGGTACCACCCAATACTTTAATTATGGGCGATTTTAACTACCCCACCATCAACTGGAAAACTACTCATGTACCAACTCATTTACTCAATGTTCTCTGGAATTCATAAATTCCAAAGCCTTGGATCAGCTTGTCCACACCCCCACCAGGGGCAGTAATATCCTGGACCTGGTCATTACCTCGCTGGTCAGATCCGACCACAAGCTAATCACCCTAGACATACATATCCCACCCCCACCTCCCGTTAAGGAAACCACCATCAAAAACTACTCCAAAACCAACTTCATGCCTCTTAAGACAAAGTGGCAAACTTCACGACACCCATGCAGACCGAAAATAGAGGTACGACTGCTGAATCTTACACAAATGCACTGCATAAGCACATACACGAGTGCATGGATTGTGCCATCCCCAACAGAACCAAGACATTATCCTCCAAAAAAAGGAAGCCAATCTGGTGGTCCTCTGCCATAAACAAACTCTACAACAGAAGGAAGAAGCTATTGCAAAAAAGAGTAAAATCCCAAGATTGGGGGAACTCCCTGGTCAGCCTCAGCAAGAAGCTGAGATCCCTCATAAAATTGCCATTGATTCCAAAGACAACCACAAAGCATTCTACAGCTTTGTCAAGAATCTCAGTGGCAACACTCAGATCTGCTCTGAGCTACAACGCAATGGCACTAAATATACAGAACCAACTGATATTGCCAACATCCTGGCAGATAGGTTCAGTGCTAACTTTACCCCCCTCTTACCCTCCAAGGGCCCCTCTTAATACCAGAAGAATACAAAGCCCCTGTAATCACGGATGCACAAGTAAAGACCCTACTCTCCAAAGCCAAGAACACAGCATCCATGGGGCCAGACAACATCTTAGGCTGCATACTGCACGAATTACAGAGCAAACTGGCACCCCAGCTAAGTGCCATGTTCAATCATAGCCTCACCTCAGGCTGTGTGCCTACTGAATGGCGCACAGCGACAGTTATCCCAGTCCACAAAGGGGGTGCCACCATAGACCCTGGAAACTACCGCACCATCATCTTGGAGCTTATAAACAAAGACATAGGTAACCTCCAAACCCTGGACCTCACTCAGTTTGGGTTTGTAAAAGTAGATCATGTCTACTAAACCTGATTGACTTCTTTGAAACAGTCACTAGAGCCGTAGACTAGGGCAAGGTAGTGCACACAGCCTATCTTGACCTCGCCAAAGCTTTCGATACCTTCCCCCACTCTGGAATCGTAGATAAACTGACTACACTGGGCATAAATCCCTATGTCACAAGATGGGTGACCAACTGGCTCACTGACAGAACCCACACAGTAAAAGTAGCTGACTCCAAGTCTGACTTCAGACCAGTGACGAGTGGAGTACCACAGGGTTCGGTCCTGGGTCCTCTCCTGTTTAGCATCTACTTTTATGAAGTGCAGGCCAACACAGAAGGTCTTTGGCTAACAAAGTTCGCAGATGACTGCAAACTGGGAGCCATAATAGAATCACCTAATGATGGAGACATTCTACAAAAGGGCCTCACAGAGACAGATGCTTGGTGTCAAAGTCATGGCCTCAAGCTCAGTGCCAAGAAGTACATTGTCATCCCCTTTGGGAAAAACTCGGTACCCATGAGCTCCCACATAAGAGGTAGCTCACTAAACACTGAAAGTGTGATAAGAGACCTCGGGACACAAGTGGACAGTAGTCTCTCCTTTGATAACCACATCGCCACAGTAGTCAGGAAGTCCTTCTATGTGGCACTCCTCATCACAAAAGGGTTTTCCTCTAGAAAAAAGGAGGACATTGTTCCTCTCTACTCATCCCTCATCAGACCCATTGTAGAGTACAATGCCCCATTTGGCATGTATCTCATAAGACACCTACAACAATTGGAAAGGCCACAGAAATACCTCACTAAGAGGATTACCGGCCTCAAACAGATGCCATACGCACACCGTCTCAAAAAACTCCAGCTCTACTCGGTCACATATCGCCTACTCAGAGGTGATCTCTGCCTAACATACAAAGCTATATCAAACCCAGAGGTGCTGGACATGCTACACTTAAAGAAATCACAGTCTCTCCGAACCACATGATCCAGGGACCTAAACCTCATCGCCACAATAAACATAACATGCTGGAGGGATAGATTCCTGTCCCAGAGACTTCCCATACTCTGGAACAAACTACTCATTCATGTTAAGCAAAGCTCCTCATTGGCCCTCTTTAAGAAAAATCTTGACGACTGGATGGGAAATAGAAAATTCACCCCGGGGATCACTTCTGTGGCACTGCTTAAGAGGGGCACAAGAAAATAATTTTCTTTAGTGGAGAAAGCCAGGGAACCTTTTTGGCTAGGCATATATAGGCCACAGGGATGATAGCCTAGTACCTACCTATGAACCTATGAAAATTAGCACTTCCAAAATAAGAAGTCACTCTTTTGTCCTAAGTAAGAGTGAATTGTTCTCAGCAGTTGGGGGGAGGCTTCTTCATATTTAAATATCTCGGGGTCCAATTCATGAATGGGGGTAGAAAGAATCAGGAGTTTGATCAGAGGATAAATGCAGCAATTGCAGTACTACTGGATTCATACTGGCCCTTGGAGGAGAAGTTGAGTTGTATCGTAGGACAAAGGTCTCACTTCGCTGGTTAGTCTGTGATGTTATCCACAGCTGTGCTCATGAGCTTTAGGAAGTGACTGAGAGGATGACATCACAGATACAAGTAGAAAAAAGAGGTTCATTTTCATAGTTGTTGGAGTCACACTGTGTCATACAATGCGCTTGGCACACTGGGAAGATGCTGGGAGCCACTGCTCCTATGGAATAAGAGGTGTCTGTGAGGTAGTTTGGGTATCTAATAATGAGGAAGCTTTGTGGGCACCTGCCGTGGCAGGGTTACCAAATATTGCCCATGTGAGGGAGACTCCAGGTTATGCCTGTGGTTTGATGGAGACTGTTAATGGGATTATGGAAATCTGGTCTGCCCTGGTAAGATTGCTGTCTTTTTGACGGTCATTAAGATAAGTGTCTTTAGGATGAGATGTTTAGCTGTATCCCCCCCCCCCCCAGTGTATGTGCTGACCATGTGGCCGATCTCCATGATGCTGTCCATTCATTCCATAAGTGGGCCATTGGCAGCCACAGCTCAGCTACGATCCAGGCACCCATCAACAGAATTTTTGGGTCTTTACCCTACTGCCCACCATGCTAGCTAATAAATACTGAAGGGTTTGGCATGCAGTAGATCTTAACAATGGAGTCTCACCTGCATTTGCAAGTGATGTACCCCATCAGAAGCCCCTTTCGAAGCAAGTATTTCCATACAAACAGCAGTCCTCACTGTCCATTCTAGCATGGAATATGGACTGCTGGCATTCCTGCCCCACCTTCTTTCCTGACAGATGCAAGCTGGCATTACCTCATTATTCCTGCCATTCACTTTACTAGCTTCTCTAGCATACGGGGTGAATTCAAGCCAGGATATCAGGGTGATAATCAAAACTTTATCCACTGCAGTAGCTGGACGTGCTAGTGTGCATTTAGAACAGTAGATCTTCTCTGCAGTGTGTTTTCTGAGAATATCAAAGATTAAAACATTTGTAATTGATTTTGCACCCCCTGTAAAACAGTGTTTGTAGCTGGTACATAATTTACTAAATGTAGACATTGCAGCTGCAACAGTATAATCTGTGTAGGAAATTTGTTTAACTGAGTAGCACAGAAAACAAAAGCTAAGATTCTCATCTTCTGGTGTAGAATGTTAAAAAAAAGTTTCCAGTTCCAAAACTGAGCAGTTCCGTACGATATAGCAATGTCTGCAATTATGCTGCCAGTTTACCTGTTTCAGAAAATAATAAAAGGACAATATCAACTTCTCAGCAGTAGTCCTGCTACCCTACACCTGAATGAAATGTTATTATTTGAACAACATTGTGAAGTTCTCAGCCGTGGCTTTTGGGGGAGGGTTGTATTACATCGTCATTGTGAGACTGTTCTTTGTTGTCCTTATATGGTGGTGTTTTTGGACTTGGCAGTTAAATTGTTTTTTTTTTTTTATTTTTAAAGTTGTAAGAACATGGTTAGGGGGATTTTTGTTGAGGTAGGATAGCTGAAGCCATATCTATCTCTACATTGCTAGTTAAGTTAATACATTTACTGGTGCATTTGCAGGCTGTGAATGCAGGAATGATATAGTTTAATTTTCTTTATGTAGTTGACACAAAGAAGAAGAGTTTGTACTGAGAAATCTTGGAAATTATGTAAAATAGCAATGCAGTGAAAACTAAAAAACAAAAAGCAAACAGTATATACAAATCTGACAAAAGGAAATGTCATCTTTTCTTCTCAGTAGCCACCATCTCCCCAGTCTTTGTATATGACACTATCACTGTCTTCATGCAGTGACATCCATTCTGTTCTCAGCATCCTTGCTGCCTTCACCATTTCCTTGTGGGGAAGTGGGTGGGTGCGGGTTGGAAAAAACATATTTCTCCTATTTGCTACTCTTTCAGTGAAGAATACTTCATCTTTTCTTAAGCTGTGCCTTTTTCCCAGTCTCAAGTAAAGCCTGCTGGTCCTACCCCACTTCTTTCTGTGAAAAGAGCTGTCTGTCCACTTCTTCATTTAATGTTCTTCCCTACGCCTCATGAAAGTAATTCATTCAGTAGCCTTTCATCATGTGACACATAACAGTACTTGTTAATCTAGGATGAATAATGTCTGTCTTTTTGCTTGGCGTTCTAATGAAGTAATGTCTGGAAATCTAAGATATATGCGGGAAGTCAGAGGAGTATTCAGCAGCGTGATACAGAGGCAAGCTACACCACCGCTCTTCTGTTACAAGGGTTGCTATAATCCTGCAGACTCCTCACTCTGAAGTGCCACCTTCAGGATATTTTAATGTTTTTAATTACAGTTCCAAGCCACCTCCCTTTTTTTATTTATTTATTTGTACTTAGCTGTTGTTCCTAAGTATGTACTTTTTATTAGTCAGTCATTTCTTTAAATTTTCATATCCTTCATCATCCTTTCTCTTTCCTATATGGTTGTAAATCCTTGTGCCATCAAAAGCCGTTAACTGCTTCCTAATATCCCTGAGGTAAGATATGAAGGAATACAAGAATACAAGTCCCACCCGAAGGGAACTTCTGTTAGCCCACTTTCAAACTTGCTAGAATTCTCATCTGATAACTGAGTACTGGGTAGATCATCATGCATTAAAGGCTTTTTAGAAGTCTGAATAGACTTCATCCAATACCAGCAGCCCTCCTGATTGGCTCTCAAAGGTACACAAATGCGGAAAGATTACACTCTTGTCTGTAGTTGAACCACTGGCTACAGTTATGCAATTAACCTGTAAGAGGCTGCTCTTTCTCCCTCACCTCTGTAATGCAGAGAGATAAAGTCCTGAATGCACCCCAGATGACCTGTGGTTGACTCACAGCATGACACCCTGACTGACCATGCAGGGGGGATGTGACTGAGCAGCAGACAGTAGCTCATCCGTCCTGGGGAGGGAGGCAGCCTGGCTCACTGCAGTTGCAGCCTGAAGAGCTAAGCGAGCACCATACCGAATGCAGTGTGCATTTCAGTCAGTAAGTTGCTTGTGCATGGAAGGGCTGCTCATCCACCTCCTAAAGGTAGTCATAGCAGAGCTCACAAGGATGCTCAGCGGGTTTAGTAGGTTAGGGCATGCCCACTCCCTGACAACAGTATGACATTGCACCAGTGCTTTCTATCTTGTTAGCACCATAGGTCGTAGGTCTGATGGAACCTGGGGGAGGCTAAAGCAGGTCCAGTAGTGCAGCTGATTAAGGAGAGGAGCTGGTGGCACCTGATATAGTCAGCTCATGTCCTCTTTGTCACTCTGGCCTGCCTCCACTTATATCCTTTGTGTCTTCCAGTTGCTCTGAACTGCCTCCACTCATAATCTGTGTGTCTCCCAGTCACTCTGGCCTGTCTCCATTAATATTCTGTGTGCTGCAGTCACAATGATCTGTTGTGTGTCATCCAGTCACAGTGGTCTGCCCCCATTGGTGCCTTGTGTGTCACTCAGTCACACTGGCCTGCATTTGTTCACTTCCTTTGTGTCAGATAGCTAAATTGACCTGCCTTTGTTCATGTCCTGTCTTGTCAGTCAGTTAATTACACCTGCCTCCTTTCATGTCCTTTGTATCTGGAGTTACTCTGGCTTGCCATCACTCATGTCCTGTGTATTACCAGTCTGTCTGGCCTGTCTCTGTTTACATCCTGAATGTCATCCAGTCACTGTGGCCTGCCTGTGTCAACATTCTGTATGCCACCCAGGCACACTGGCCTGCCTCTGCTCACATCCTGTGTGCCATCCAGTCATACTGCGTCCTATTTGTTCCCAGTTATTCTAGCCTAACTCCATTCATGTTCTGTGTCCACCCAGTCCTTTTGGCCTGTCCCATGTCATGGCCCGTGTGTCGC
Organism: Protopterus annectens; assembly: GCF_019279795.1. Classification (NCBI taxonomy): domain Eukaryota; kingdom Metazoa; phylum Chordata; order Ceratodontiformes; family Protopteridae; genus Protopterus; species Protopterus annectens. Next base: position 503,550,308 of record NC_056746.1, on the reverse strand, counting down.
CCAGTCATAAAATTCTGTAAAGCTGATGTAATAGCTCTTACAACTTGTAAAATAATGCAGTTTACTGTTTGTCAGAAAATTCCTACTCAAAATTTGTCTTTTGAAGTATTTTCCATAACTCTGCACAGAACTGATGTCTGTCTGTCTGTAATTTTGTAATTTTTTCGGCAGACCTGTCTATATTCCTTTTGGCATTTTATCTATTGTTACTACACACAGGTGTCTATATTTGTTGTGAGTGTGCATATTGGCTTTTGTGGCCTATGTGACCTGGTCTCTGAGCAACTTGTATATTTTTTGCCCCCATGTCCTTATGTACATGTTCCATTATGTTCATCTGTAGATTCCCATTATAACTGACCATGTCTTTCTACTGCATGTGTTCAGCCCAGTCTGATTCCTACTCACTGCACTCTCCTCTAAAGTGCACTGCCTTTATTATCTTTTTTTGGAGAGGGAGGTAGCATTTGTGCAAAAGGTAGACTAGGCAGTCCTGCCCTGGTTAAACACCAGCTGGACTTGCATGCTTTCTAGCTCATTTTTCACACTGTTCACTTCATTTAGTCATCTAGTATGACTGTTGCACGGTACATAGCCACCTCATTTCCTATTTACATCATACTTCTACAAAATTCTTCTCAGAGCTTAAATATCATGATTGACAGGTCTGTCCATTCCCCCATTTGCACCATCTGTTTTAGCTTTTTTGTAATTTGTCTGTTTGGAAAATGTGTTTCGATTTGGTTTTGCATCTCTAGGATAGTCTTTACAGTCTTTAGCAAGGCTCAGGTTTCCCTTAGAACAAACCAGCATTTACTTTCCGTTGCTTAGACCAGTCTGTCCATCTTATTGTTTTCTTGCAGAGGAGAGAGAGCCCTGCATAACCATGCAGAATGTTTATCACATTATTTTTAAGCTAACTGTTCAGTGATGAAGGCTGTAGTCAGAGTCCACTGCAGCAGGGCTGTGGCTACATTGCATGATAGCAATTCACACCTTCACCAGACCTTATCACTTGGACAGTGATTCAGGATTCGGGCCTCCTGACATCTTGGTGCTTCAGGAATCGACCTTATGAGTCCTTGTCTTTGGCCTTTCTCTGGTTCTTGCTTCCCATGGAGGCATAATTTTACTCCCTGGGATAATTTTCAAGTTACCCAGTGCAGAGAACCTTGTCACAGATTATCTAATATGTTGAGCACTTGTTATGTGGTGTAGGACAGGATGGGGCTCAAATATCCATTCCCCAGTATTGACTGTGAGACCAATAAAGGTCTGGGTCCTCTGTGACAGATCTTTACAGAAGCAGAACATTTCAGTTTAAAATTGCTAGTTATTTGCTTTCATTCTGATAAGTGATTCCTCTTTTGCCTTGCGTGAACTAACTGAAAATATTTAGAAAGAGAAATATATTATCATAACCATATACATTTATGCTACCTGCTTTTTTATTTTGTTCAGGAATCATGTTTGACTGTTGTTACTGCAGTTTGCCCTAGTGCTGCTAAACACACAGTATTGGCAGCCACTACTGCTGCTTTCCAGATGATACATTTGTCATGTCTAGCTTTGTGACTGTACTTTTTTATATATTTATAATGTTGCTGATTATTTTATTTATTTATTTTTACATTTACAGGTACAATGCTGTCACCAGAGTGTGGTCAGAAGATGAAGTGTTAATTAAAATGGCAACCCAGGTAAATACATTATTTTAAGTTATCTTTCATGTTTTCCTCAAGTTGTAGTAGAAGTAAAATGACTGATGTTCTGTGTTTTTGATTCATTGAATGCATACCTTTTACTGTAATACAAATATGAAAATGGCATTGTTAATAAAACACATAAAAGTTCATGTGTGCTTTGGTTTTTTTTTTTTGTAGCCGTTTGGTCGTGGAGCTATGAGAGAATGCTTCAGAACGTGAGTAGTGCTGTGATTTTTTTTTTTTTTTTTAATGTATTATCTTCATTAATGACCCTAATTAAGTGCCCATATTTTATCTGTACATATTGCCCTTTATTTTCGGTGTAATGATTTGCCTCGTGGCAGTTCCGTCCTATTGGAATTATTTAACAGTGTACAGGATGCAACAGGCTAGATAAGGCGAGACTCTACAAGGAGCTATTCACTGGTTATGGAGCTTACCAAGTAGTTTCTCCCTTTCAAGCATGTCATAGCAGAGATGCAGATGGATATATAACCACGTAGTACTCCTGTTATTCAGGTGTCCTCTTGTACCCCAGACTTGTACTGCTACTGTGGAAGCACAAACAGCATTTTTGAGGCACAAGACAGTGTGTCTTTAATCTTGGTAAGAACTTTTAAAAACACAAACTATGCAAGAAAATGTAGCCAATTATAAAGTGACCCTACTCTTCCAGCTGTCCAGATTTTTGATTTCCATTCTCACATCGTACAAGCAAATGGATTTATTATTACCAAGGAGCTCTGCAGCATTTGTAGAGTCCTGGTGGAGTTTTTTCTAGGGCAGTTAATCACTTTTATCCAGATGACAACCTCCATGTAGTTTTTATATTATGTATGTAGGGAGTGAAAGCAACAGTGGCGCTAGTGTTACATACATATTTAAATTGTGTTACAATCTGTAGCTATGTTAGGACTTGAGTGTTTGGCCCATATCATAGCTGAATACCCAGGACATTCTGCAGAGTTACAAGGGGTGTTCTTCTTTTGCACTGTATGAAATTGTCTTGGTAGTAGGCAACTTCCAGCAGAAGGTTTCTTTTTAACTTGGTTGTTCCCAGTTTTAAGTGTTGCCTAGAGGTTTCTGTTTCAGAATCAGATCAGATTGTGCCTCTTCAGGTCAGGCTACTACCTGATGAATATTGTGGCATCACTGAGGTCATGTGATAGCTATTCATATCAGGCTACTACCTGGTATAGATTGAGACCATATTGTGGGTGTTCAGATTAGATCAGAACCTGATATAGTTAGTGGTACCAGTAAGGTCATATGCTGGGTGTAGACCACTACTTGAATTTATGTTACCACTGAAGTTAGATAGATGGCTTTTCAGATCAGGCCAGTACCTGACGGAGACTGTGTTTCCCTGGATATGTACTACAGTGAGGAGATACACAGAAGAATAAAGAACCTGAGAATGAATTTGCTAGCAATGGATTTTGGCTGCATTTGGTGTTTCTGAGTGAGCCAAATCATCTTGGAAAGTAACATGAGGCTATCACCTGTAGCAGTCTTCTCATATGACCCTTGTAATGGGGATGGCTTTTCAGTCTTGATCTGTAACAGCGAAACAGTCAACCAGGTGCCAGGGCTTGTGTTCTTGTACTTGTTACTGGGACTGACGATGGTTTTATGATAAACAAACCATGCTTTGTAGATGTTTTTAGGAGTGGAATGCCACACTAGCTTATCTTTCCCACCCCTCCTTTCCAGTGCTTCTGTTCTATAGGTCTAAATCACATCTGACTCTACCCCCCGAAGTCTCAAAGAAGAAAGAGCTTGCCATACCTTCTCTTACTTTGGTTGGTCAGGATTTTGTCAGGTTTGCTGCAAAACCTGTACCTAGTAATCATTGCTGAGTTTTGGAAGGAGGGTCATGAGACATTCTTTGATGCCAGTGGAGTGCTGTTTAAACTGGTGGATGTTTGTTTATACATGGAAAGGCAGCATCATGATAGTATATGCCATAGCAGGGATTATTTTCTAGATGAATGGAAAATGTCAGTCCTCTTCTCTCAGTTGACCTTCAGCTGGTTATTTTTTCTCACTTGGCACAGTAATGTTGGCATTTTTAGCATATTTCTTTACAATGATAGCAGTTTTTCATTGTGATCATTCACTGTATTGATTGTCTGGTTCCATGACAAGAACAAGACTCATTTGTGATCTTCTTGCACTTGGGCAGTCACAAATAAGGAAAACTTATGGAGTGTTGTTCACACTTTGAAGCACATAATCACACTAAAAAGCATTTTTGCAGGGGCAAGTCTCCCTGCACCCCCTCAATATGGGGGATCAGTTGCATCCCTCCATACTCACCGTGTGTGTGTGTGTGTGTGTGTGTGTGTGTGTGTGTGTGTGTGTGTGTGTGTGTGTGTGTGTGTGTGTGTCTGTGTGTTATATATATATTATACCAACTCCAAGCTTGCACTGTTTCATGGAAGGGGTAAATCCCCAGTATACCAGAGGTTCGTTTGTGTGAAAAATGATGTCGCACATTTGTGATCACAGAAATGAGTACAAGCCTGACACCTAGTTGTCCAACAGAATGTGTGCTCCATGTTAGTCATTGTCCATTTCCTGTTTTGACTGCAGAAAGTGTGAGAATTCATACTGGGCATGGCTATCCAGCCAGAAAAGGTGAGGCAGCCTAAGTCTACAGCATGTTTTCCTTCTGTCTCATTAACCAGTGAAAGCAGAGGGAATCCTAATGAGGGTTGCCCAGTGACAGCAACAGCTGCTAAAATGCATCCCTGTCTCCCTCCATGTGCCACTCAATCATCAGAGTACTGCTGTCAAACTTACTGATTCTTAGCTAGAGACGTCCCAGTTCCCTGGTCGTGTCCAGTTTCACTTCATACTTAGTTTGTAAGTGCAGGTCTTGAATAGGTAGTGCAAATGAAGAAACCTGTGTGTGACTTCTTTTATCATGGAGAACCAACCTTCACACAAAGTAACACAGGCTGAAATTCACTGATCCAAGCACGAAAATTTATTTAAAACATGAAACAAATACATTTTCGTGTTTGGATCAGCGGATTTCAGCCTGTGTTACTTCGTGTGAAGGTTGGTTTTCGTTTGTGTTTATCATGGAGAAGCTGGTGCTACAGCAGCAGAGGCCACACAGACTTGATAAGCTAGAAATTGAGATCCCAATTATTTATTTATTTCCAGTTTGATAACCGGGGATGTCCACTGAGCCCGAAAGCCCGTTTTCAGTGGAGGCCCGGGGAGAAAAGCTCCATGTTACAAAGACTTTGTACTTTTAAAGCTGTATATTCCTATAATATTGCACACTAAATCAAATTAACAAAGTATATAATATTTATACATATACATAGGTATAAAAATGCAAACAAATTAAAGTAAATAATATTTATACATATACATAGATATAAAAATGCAGATAAAGTAGCAGAATGAAGAAGATGAAAGGTAAGTTGCAGGAAAAAGGCATATAGGCTGTGGGGAAGTGAAGATTTAAAAGGTATCTACATACAGTTATTACAGGGGGAGAAAGAAAGAAAAGAAAACAGTAATAAAGAAGTAGAGGGTGGGGAGCTGAAGGAAGATTTGGGAGAAGAGGGGCAGGAGGGAGAATATTGAAACTGGGAATATAATATGATCTAGGTGGGAAGTATACAATTACATTTCCAGTTTTGGAGGAGGTGAGAATGGAGTAGAGATTTGAATTGTTCAGGATTAGTGATGATTCTAAGCTGGGGAGGAAGCAGGTTCCATTTTGTTGGTATAGTATAAGAAAGCAGTAGGTGACCAGGTGGTCGTTTAGGTTTGTGTACGGAAAGAAGATTTTGGTGGCCAGATCTTAGGGGCCTGAGAGGAGTATAGAAAGGTAGGATATTTGAAAGTGCAGGTCAAGCATTGGGTTTGAAAAGTAGTTTGTGAGCCGTAGTAAGTTGGAGGTATTCAAGATGATTAGGGAGTTTGAGCCATTGGAGACTATGGAGGGAGATGCAATAGTGTGTAGAATGAGAAGAGTTAGTGGCAAATTTGGCAATTTTGTTGTAGCAACTTTCTAGTTTAGAGGAGATGGAAGCTGTTAGGTTGGTTAGAAGAGGAGCTCCATACAATAGAGAAGGTAGAAGGAAGGTGGAGGCGAGGGTTTGTCTTGTAGCTATTGATCGAAAGTTAGCGTTTCTATAAAGCATGCCGAGCTTCTGGTGGTTTTTTTTATGTTTAGTTGAATATGTGTATTAAATTTCACATTTTAAGGAATTGAAGAGGAAGGAAGAGAAGTTTGAAAATGACTAAGTATTCCTGCAGTTGCACACTTCATCTGTCTTTATAGCTGTTGAGATTCTAACATTTCTTCCTTCCCTGTGATCTGTCACTGAAGACCTTGGATGTTGGACAGACTTAATGTGTGACTTCATCTCAAATGTTACTGTGCTTTCATGTGTATACTTTATTTAAGAGATTATTTCTTACTTTATCAGGGTTTATGATTGTTATTCTTGCAATCCTTTTTGCTAATTAGTATAGACAGTTGTCATTCCGGTTCCTTGCCTTTCAGAAAGGTCTGCCTTGTAGCATTCACTTACTGCCAGTCATTTCTGTAGTACTTCTTCTGTTGGTAAGGGTTGCTAAGAGTTTGAGAAATATGAAAATTGCTTTGCATGAAACATCCTTGACAGTAGGTTGACCGATCCCTGAAGACAGGTAGTACTGACATTTTTTTCTTGGGTCTTGCATGTTGTGTTGATTTTGTCTGTGTCACTGACTGTGGACAGTGTCTAATGCAAAAAGGATGTTGGTACTTTTTTCTGTTTACTTATTTAAAATGTGATAACTTGCAGTGGCAACCTGGATCAAAGATTCATTAGATAAGACCATGGAAAAGATTTAAAGTGAGTGTGGTATCAGTAAAGTGGCAAGAAAGTAGCACCATAACATTGTGACATTTATAAATCAAGACAGTCATGTCTTTCAAAATGAATTTCCTTTCAGGTGTTCAGTCATAATTATCTGAGCTGGTCTTGTCCTTTTTATTCTTCCTCAACATATGGGTTATTGTATCTGACTTTGATTTATATCTCAGACTTACAGATCCAACTCTCGAGCTCCTCCCTCTACCCATAATGCCCCAGCTAGCCTACAGTTCCTCAGATCTCCTTTGCCACCAACTCACAGGGACACAGATCCTCTTTCTGAGCCTTAAATAAAATATTACTAACATTTGTGAGTAGTTTTTTTTTTTCTTCATGATTCTTGTTAAATTAATCTCTCTACATCCTCCCTCTTTATCTATTTAGTGTCTGGAGTTTCAACCTGTCAGTAGGGTTGCCACTTTTTCATCCTTCCATTTCCTGACAGGTAAGCCACACCCCACTGAAATGAGAATAAACCCCTTGCATTGTGGTGGACACTCCCCTTTTAACAAGCCACACTCAAAAGCACCACCAAATGCCGTACAAAGTGACTACACGGGCAGACTTAGATGATATGAGGCCGCAGATAAGAGTATTCAGTGGTACTTCCTACCCCTGTTTTTTACTGTCACGTGAGTGTACACCACAGTGTTCTCCTGTTTTCCACCCATTCACACCCCCTCATACTATCCAGAATACTTTTGTTCTGGTTTACTAAACATTGTCTTACTTGCCAGCTTTTTCCTACATCTTTCCAATACATCCTAAATGGCCAAGAGTATACTGTTCTAAGTACCTAGGAAAGAATGTAATTAAGCTGGGGGTTAGTGGACCACAAGACCACTAGAAGTTATTGGGTTCTAAATGCTTTGAGGTTAATTTTAGAGATTTATTTCGATAACATTTGCTTCAGCCTGAACAAAAATTATGACTTACGAAAGTAACTATTTTTTTCTTTCAAGGAAAAAATAAGTTATGTCCAAAGTTTAATGTGCAAGGATGATATAAATCATATCTGAGATGACTGCCTTCCTCCCTACCCCCCTTAAAAACACAGTCACTTTCCGTCTAACCCTCTGGCGTCAAATTGGGATATAAGTGAAAAGACAAATAGTCGTATTACAGCTTGTTGCAGTCATGTATCTACACAGCTTGTTACCTTAGCCCTAAAAGGCAGATACCTTCTCTGTACCCCTTTGAAGTCAAACTAGGATGAAAGTGAAAGACCAAACAGAGCAGAACAATATATTCCAACCTATTGCTTTCAGCTGTACATATACAACATGCCTCCTTTCAACTTATATTTGATGGCCACTTGTACAAGCATCTGATTTCAGTTGTGAAGAAAGTGGAAAAAAGTCAGACACTTCGTAATGCATTAAAACTTGTTGCACATACATAGTACACTGGCCCCAGACAAGCTATACTGACCCTCTGTGTACCCCTCTAAGGAGTGATTTTGAGGAAAGTTAAAAAAAAAAAAGAATGACCACTCTGTCCGTACTCAACAGACAAGCTGCAGAGTCCACAGCAGAGGACAGTACTAAGCCACTTGTACAGCCAGGAATGATGGTCCTCAGAAGCTCGGAGTGTTCTGGGATGAATTCTGTGCTGTATCTTTTTCACTACCCAGGAGAATTATGTGCACAACCACCAATATTATTTTTTACACAAACACACACACACATATGCAGCCCATGACAAACCAGTGTTTTCACCATATAGGCACACAGAAAACATCAATCCACCTACAGAGGAGGAGTCGAGTACCTGAATAAAACCCATATAAAGACTGTGAGGACATGCAGACTCCACACAGATGGAGACACAGCCAAGGACTCAGAAAGAGAAATAAGAAATGAGAGATAACAATACTGCTGACTGTGCTACTGTACCAACAATGTGTTACTCTCCCAAACATCCAGCCTAGACCACCAAAGACTGCCACTTACTGTGTGCAAGGCTGATGATGTCCTTCATGGATGCATCTGCAGTCATAACAAGTGGGTTGTCCTGTCGTCAGGCAGCCCTGCAGTCGGCCGGATTCCAAAGTCCGGGTCCGGCTTCGGCTGATGTCGCACTCCACCCGACGTCATCTCTGTTGGTCTTCGGGTATAAAAGCATCAGCCGACGCCATTTTCCTCAGTCTTTCTTGCCGCGTGGCGCCCGAAGCAGAAGCTGTTCGCAAGTGCCGGTCGGTCGGATCCAGAGATTACTTCTACCGAATATTACTTCGAAGACTTCTAAAGCTAAGTACCCCGTTGGGGACTCTTTCTTGCCTCAGCCGATGTCAGAAAAAGTTAACAATTGTTTAACCTGTGGGAAACAAATACCTCATAAAGATTTCCACTCTTACTGTCTGCCTTGTTTAGGCCCAGCCCACGACGTAGCAGCCTGTTCGGCCTGTGCCTCTTTCAACCGACGAACGCTTAGGCGTCGGTCGGAGTTTGCAGAACAGTTTTTCGGTACTGATTTTGCGTACATTATGCCGTCGGATCCTCCGACTACCCAATCTTCCAAAAACGCAAAGATAAAGACCGACACTCGCGGTCCGCGGTTTCCGGCGAAACCACGGCAAAGCAAAACGCGAGTGTCTCGGTTTCGGCCGAAACCGAGAAAACTGCTCAAAGTACAGCTGAACCTATTCTTACAACTGAGGCCCCTGCTACAATTCTTGAATCGACCTCAGAAATTTTACCCACTACGGTGGTTGACTTATCAGACACCATCCCCTTGGATGTCTCTACCCCAGCACGTGGTGCTGCTAGGCCTCCAGCAGCCATGTCCATTAAGGCCTTCGCCAGGGCTAAAGCAGCCAAGACTACTAAATCAGTGCCTGTTAAACCCCCTCATCCAGGCCCTCTTCTAGTTCTCAAATGCTTTCTTTGGCAGAAGATTTAATTTCTTTAATTAGAGGATCTCAATCTCACCCAGACAGGGCCTCTCAGCCCCCAGAGAAGAGACCTAGGGCAGAGCCCCGTGAGCCAGTGTCTTCTGATGATTCTGCTGATGAATCAGACATAACTGACCAGCCTGAGGCTCCTTCTCCAATTTTGAAGATTCTGATGCTGAAGAATCCATTCCAGCTGCTTCCCCACCAGAAGAATTCTCCTTTGGGGAAACCTTGCATGCCATGCGAGAACAGTTCCAATGGCAGCAACAGGATTTTTGAGACTCCAGAAAAGACTTAGGACCTTTCTGCACCTCCCACAGCACAGGCCCTTAGCTATACCTCCTGTTCTCTCTGTGGTGGATGATGCTTTCAATGATGTTTGCTCCGCTCCAGATTCTTTACCCCAGCCCCTGCCAAACCAGACAGATTTTACAGGGTGCCAGATACTCATCACCACCTTTACAAGGCCCCACTTGCAGACCCAGAAACTATATCCCAGGGTCCCAAGGCAGTAGCGCGACCACAGCTAAAACCCTATTCCTTCTGAAAGGGAAGCAAGGTCACTAGAGAGATGGGGTGAAAAGGTCTACACTTCAGCTACTCTCTCAGCTAGAGCTTTAAACTGTCAGTTTCACATGATACAATACCAAGAGTTTATGCTTGATCAGTTAACTAAAAAACTAACTACTGATGAATCTCTTGATAAGAAATATGTATTAGAGATGGTAAATAACATACAACAGGTTAGCAACCATTCCTTAAAATGTGGCTATGATGCACTGGAGGCTTCATTTAGATCAGCCATGACAGGCACAGTGATAAGAAGGCATGCATGGCTAAAGGAACAAGCTTTACCGGATCATGTTAAAGCTAAGTTGCTAGATGTTCCTATGGACAAGACAAGTTTGTTTGGTACACCTGCCCAGCAGGTTATGAAGAAAATGGAAGAAAAGGCAAAATCTGTTCAAACTGTTAAAGATTTCTTGCAGGTTCAACCCCAAGGTTTAGCAGGAACTGGCCTGCCAAAATTGGTCCTTTCCTGACTCCACAAAATTTCAAAGGGGCAGGAATAGACGTTCCAGAGGCAGAAACCAATCCAGAGGAGGTGCCTACAGAGGACGACAGTGGCAAGGTAACAACAGAGGCACAGACACAGCCACTGCCACTACATCAGCACAACCACAGTGACTTAATCCTAAATCCGCCTACCAGGGAACAAATAGCAGCTCCTCTAGGCGGAAAGTTAACCTTATTTTCAAAGAACTGGCACTACATAACAAAAGACAAGTGGATTTTACAAACCATAGATCAAGGTTACCGGTTTCACTTCCACACTTTACCAGTCAAAAGAGGAATGCCAAATCTACCTCCAAATCAAAAACAGAGGCTCTACGCCAGATAATGGAGTTAGCAAACATGAGAGCTGTGGAAAGAGTGCCAACAGCAGAACAAGGAAAGGGTTCTACTCCAGACTATTCCTAGTTCCAAGAAAGGAAAAAGTTGGAGACCAATTCTAGACCTGTCCACCTTAAATACATACATCATTGTCCCAAAATTCAAAATGCTGACCCTACAGCAACTTCTTCCCATGCTGGGCAAGGAGTCTTGGCTGGTAACTCTAGATCTCAAGGAGGCATACCTGCACGTCCCCATTCGACCAATCTGCAGAAGATACCTCAGATATCTTGCAGGATCAGAGCACTATCAATTCTCAGCATTGCCCTTTGGCTTATCTACTGCCCAGAGTATTCACAAAATGCCTGGCATCAGTAATCGCCCATTGCAGACTACAGGGAATTCAAATTTACCCATACCTGGACGACTGCCTGCTACAAGGGGACAACAAAAGCAAGCTGACAACAGATTTACAAAGGGTCATTTACTTGCTACAAGGACTGGGATACACAGTCAATTTACAAAAGTCAAGGCTGATACCATCCCAAACAAGGACATTCTTGGGCTGAATTGGACACAGTACAACAAATGGCATTCCTGACTACAGAAAAACAAAAGAACTTCCTCTTTACTTCTTGGCACTAACAAAACTGAACAAGTTAACAGCAAGAAAATTTCTACAGGCCTTGGGCTTCATGGCATCATGCATAATCTTGGTCCCATTTGCCAGACTACATATGAGGAAACTACAGTGGTACCTAAAGAATTTATGGTCCCAACACAGACACAGTCTAGAAACAGAAATCCCACTAATTCCATGCTTAAAACAGGAGTTCCTATGGTGGGCTCAGGCATGCCAGTCAAACCCAGGCCTGCCCTTCCGCAGATGTCAACCAAGCCAGACCATCACAACAGACGCTTCAGACCTAGGATGGGGGCCCACATGCTAGACAAATGCGTGCAAGGATTGTGGACACAGGATCAACTTCACCTGCACATCAATCTAAAAGAAATGCTGGCAGTAAAACTGGCAATCCAAAAGTTCAAACCATTCCTCAAAGAGGGCCAGTTGATGATAAGGACAGACAACACCACAGTCATGTGGTACATCAACAAACAGGGAGGCACTCATTCATACCCCTATGCAGAATGACCTTGGAGCTGTGGACCCTGGCACTCAGCTACAACATTCAGTTACAGGCAATATTTGTACCGGGAAAGACAATACTCTAGCAGACATACTAAGCAGAACCACTTCGGATGCCCACGAATGGAAGCTGCACCCGGACATCTTCAAGACCATCTCAAAGAAATGGGGAATGCCACAGATACACCTATTCGCATCACCTCTCAATCACCAGCTCAAAAAATTCTGCACAAGGACATTCCACCCACTAGCATGGAAAGTGGACTCACTCTCCTTCAACTGGAAAGGCCTAACAGCATATGCATTCCCACCTCTTCCTTTGATACACAAGGTACTACTAAAAATCAAGGAAGAACGCCCAAGGATAATCCTGATAGCCCCAAACTGGCCAAGACAACACTGGTACCCACTACTGAAGAGCATGTCTCGGAACAACATGTGGCCAATACCCCTGATGCCTTTGATGTTAACTCAGAACAACTACAGCATCATACATCCAAACCTAAAAACGCTGCAACTGACTGCATGGAACATCACATAGCAGCAGCTAATCCAGAACTTTCCCAAAGAGTTAAAGACATTATTCTTGAAGCACGCAGACCTTCAACAAGAAAGAACTATGCTGGAAAATGGAAAAGGTTTGTCATTTGGAGTACCGAAAGAGGAAAAGATGTGTCAAACATAGATATGCCTAACATTCTGGAGTATCTGGCGAACTTCTTCATTCAGGCCTGTCCTACTCCTCCATCAAGATACATGCATCAGCTATTTCAGCAGAATACAGCTTTGATCCACCTGTTTTTAAGCACCCTTTGCTCAGGCAGTTCCTCAGAGGAATCAAGAATGTAAAACCTCCAAGGAAACCACCATTACCAGCTTGGGACTTAAACTTTGTGCTAGAAAAGTTGACACTAGCACCCTTTGAACCAGCAGCAACAGCAGACCTACAACACCTGTCATGGAAAACTGCTTTCCTACTGGCAATTACTTCAGCAAGGAGGGTTTCAGAACTACAGGCCTTAATGGCAGTGCAACCCTTCCTAATCTTCCACCAAGATAGAGTGTCCTTGAGGACTAATCCTACATTTATGCCTAAGGTGGTATCCAGAGTATCTTTAAACCAGGCAATCCACCTACCTACCTTCTTTCCCAACCCACAAAACAGAGGGAAAGAATACTGCATACCTTGGATGTACATAGACAGCTACGCTACTACTTGGACAGAACAAAAATAGCAGAAAGACTGACCAACTTTTGTAGCCTATGCAACAGGAAGGGAAGGAAAAGCTATTTCCAAACAGACAATCTCCAAATGGATAGGAAATTGCATACGATACTGTTACTCCTTCCATGGAAAACCAATTCCACAGAACATAAGACCTCATTCTACAAGGGCAACAGCCACTACCACAGCCTTCTTACGAGGAGTGGCAACCAAAGACATTATTGAGGCGGCTACTTGGACCTCCGTGCATACATTTGCCAAGCATTATAATTTGCCTCTTTATTCCAGATCCCGAGCAGGGTTTGCCACTGCTGTACTGCAAGGGATCCTAAACACACCATAATCTACCTTTATCCTCCTCCCTAGTTGGCTATGGTATTCTACCCACTTGTTATGACTGCAGATGCATCCATGAAGGACATAGTACAGTTTTGTACCTACCATAAATGTAGATGTCCGAACTGGATAGCATCTGCAGTCAGGATTACCCTCCCTCCTTCCCCTCTGTGGTACTCCTAGGGTGTTTACCCTCCTAATAGCTAGCTGTCGGGGGGGAGTCTTTTATGGTGTATTTGTTTGTATATATGTACATATATGCTTATTGTTGTGTTTACCTCTATCTATTTGGAAACATTGGCATCTATCCAAATTTTACCCTGCAAGAGGGCTACTGGCATCTGGGGCAAGAAACACTGAGGAAAATGGCGTCGGCTGATGCTTTTATACCCGAAGACCAACAGAGATGACGTCGGGTGGAGTGCGACATCAGCCGAAGCCGGACCCGGACTTTGGAATCCGGCCGACTGCAGGGCTGCCTGACGACAGGACAACCCACTTGTTATGACTGCAGATGCTATCCAGTTCGGACATCTACATTTATGGTAGGTACAAAACTGTACTTTTCACTGTGATAAAATTGAAATAAATTATAGCCATCTTGTTGCTTTTATGTGTGTGTGTGTGTGTGTGTGTGTGTGTGTGTGTGTGTGTGTGTGTGTGTGTGTGTGTGTACACACACACACACACACACACACACACACAAGCATAAAGTGCAGCAGTGATTTTTTGCACTGCGTTTGAATGCAGTAAAAAATATCACAAGTGAAACAGTAAACATATTTCAACATACCTTTGAAATGTCCATTATTTTGACTCATATTTTAGCACTGTCTATCGTGATCCTTCCTAAAACTGGTGATTTTAGGAGAAAAGGTGATGAATTACACTTTAGTAAGTCCATCCATCCATCCTTCCTCAACCCCTTTTTCCCCATTTTGCACATGGAGTTCAAGGTGTCACTTCAGCAGTGACAATCATCTCAAGCCAAGGTTTACACCGCTGGGTGGACAGCCCTGCCTCTGTAGTTCATCTGTACCACTCACACCTACAGCCAATTTAGAGTGCCAGTCCACCTACTGTGTGTCTTTGGAATGTGGGATGAAACCCACGCAACCACAGGTAGAACATGCAGACTCCAGACAGAAAACACCCCACCCGAGAATTGAACCAGAGAACCTCTTGCTGGGAGGCAACAACACTAACCACTGCACCACCGCTGCCACCCAAACACTTTAATAAATAATGCCAATATTTAGAGTTACAGACGTCTTTTACTTCAGACAATTTGTATTAATTCACATCCTCCTATTCCGTCAATGTTACAAGTTAATAGTACCAATATTTAAAAGTGTCCCTGATTATTTCTTAGATTTGTCCCTGATTCTGATGAGATCTGTCCCTGATACATTGAGATCTATGTAGTACAGAAATATGTTAGCTCTCAGAATGATTTAAAGTACCTTTCAAGTACTCATCATAACTGGATATCCTGGCAGAGACCCTGATTTCCTGACTGTCAAGAAAATTTGACTGAGAAGCCAGCAGGATTTAAAAAATGATGCCCACAAGGAATATGTTTATTGTCTAGGAGCAGCACACTTTAATACTAATTATACCATCTGTGCTGCTTTTAATTCTTGGGAGATTGCAGATAGGAGGAGCAAGTTGGTCCTCAATGGATTACTACACCCTTCATCTTCTTCCTCCTCTTCCAGGGCTCAAACCCCCAGCAAACATTTCAAAGTTCTTTCGGAGTCTAAAAAGAGGTACCCTCCTAGATCTTCTAAGACACCCTTTACCTCTATACGTTTGGAGCCTCCTCAAAAAATTTGAAGATTTTTGGATCCTACTTCTTTGGATCCAAAAAAGAAAACATTGGATCCTAGGCCCTCAGATCTGATAATTATATCGGGCAAGTCTCCAACACAACCCTCAGGTCCAAAAACCTCGGATCCAACCTCTGGTGTTTCAAAGACTCCCAGAAATCCATCACCCAAGTTTGTGACTGATCCAGTGTCTCCTTAGCTCCCCTCTCTCCTTCTGCAAACCAGTCTGAGGAAACACTCTAGGCCACAGTCCACTACCTTGTCTGTCAGGTCCTCCAGAAGTCTCTCCAGGGTGAAAGTGGATAGGATGATGATGAATTTCCTCAGAGATGAACTTCAGATGGGGGTTATTCGGTCTCCCATCAGATCTGTGAACCTCCCTTCAACTTCCCATATATTCATATTTCCTTCTCCAATCTGTCCTATGGATCCAAATGTCCAAAGAGAATCAGTGTCACAGCCGAAGATTATTACATCTTCATCTCCGACAGTTCCTTGATTCTTCTCCTATTCTCTTAGATTGGGAAGGGTCTTGGAGCTGAAGCATCAATGTCGGATCTGTGGGGCCGGGATTTGTTCCAATGCTGTTGAAGCCATTTTTGCCCATTGGAGCTTTGGCACTAGATAGATTGGGCCTGACTCCCCCCTTGAGGCACAGACCAGGACAGGGTCTGCTTTGGAAGTTTCAGCTCCAAGGCAGCTGGCCACAGCTTCTCCTGGCCTGGCCTTCGAGGTAGTGGAGAGAGTTTTCTCTTGTCCAATAGATCTGATCTGTCACCCTTCTTTGGATCCTACATCCATTCTTCCAGCAGGTCCATGCTCTTATCCCGTCAGACCTATTCCACAGTGACAGGCATTACAGTCTAGCATCCAGACATTTACCTTGGAGGAACTTCCTCTCTCTCTGGACACCTTTCCAGAGCACACCACTAAGGAGTTTCCCCATAGGAGAAAGTGCAAAAGGAAGCACATAGATTCCCCCTTGGACTCTTTCACAGAGGATACTGACTTCAACAAAGGGGAAGGGTCCCCCAGATCACCACCTAATGACGTCTCACTCAGAGACATTTTAGAGATCCTTAAACAGAAAGGTGGTTGGTCCTCAGACAATCCTTCCCCGGAAGAGTCATTATTTCTGGAAGCCTTTGGTTTTGGCCCATCTACGTTTTGGTTGACTCCTCCATCTGACAAACTTATCGACCTAGTGTCATGTTGGGTATGGAAGGAACTGGACTCTGTCGAACCAGTCCCCTGTCATTCAGACAAAATTTTGGCATCACCAAAAAACAGACCCAACTGGAGCAAAGGAGCACCTGTTGATGCTATGGTTGTGGCTCCAGCCATAAAAAAGGAGCTAGCTGAATAGATCTCCTCTGTCCATCTCCCTAATAGAGAGTCTAGGCATTGGACAGATTTGGAAAGTGCATATTTGCTTCAGAGACTTTTGTCTTGAGGTCCCTGAATTATTTGGCGCACTTTACAAGATTGCAGATGGATTTGACCAAGAAGCTCTCCAAATCCCTGTCTGTAGAGAACTATAAAAGATCATCCTCACAACTGGCCACTCTATTATCCATTTCCAGTGCATCCATGAGGTTGATATCCCATGCTTCCTAGGGTACCTCATGGGCTGCTGGTTCAGGCATTGCCATACAGAGACACACCTGGATGCGGTTATGTGACTTTGCAGAACCTTTGAAGTCTTCTTTCGTTAATGCTTCCTTTGATGGAATGTCCTTGTTTGGTCCTTCTGTTAAAGAAATGTTCTCTTGCAATGAACAGGAGGGAAAGATGCTGTCTGCCATATGGATTCACAGTTTTTACCCCTCAGCTGTCCTTTTCCCAGGATCAGTGAGGAGGTAAGAACATGTGGTTCCATAAATCCCAGGGATCTTACCAGGACTCATGTGGGGGAAACTCCTTCAGAGGCAAAGGAAGGAGTTCAAATGGAAGATGTGTCCTCCAGGCACAGATGGCTCGCAAAACCAGGGTTTCTGAAATTCCTTTCTGGAGAGACCCTTTCAATGCTCCTGAAGGGTTAGCCGACTGCTCACCTCTAGAGACAGTCTGGGACACTTGTCCTTCACCAAGACAGTTGGGCCTTTACAACAAAAGATACTTGGGTGCTAAAAATAATATCCAGAGTTTATTCCATACCATTTTTCCAGATTCTCCCAACCAAAAGAAGGAAACTTCCTGACATTCCACCCAGTCAGAGAGAAGCTACAGCTCAAGAGATTCAGAAGCTGCTGGGGAAAAGTGTCATCTTGAAGGTCCCACCTGACCAAAGAGGATTTAAAAGAAGAGAGGGGACCTGAGACCAGTTTTGGATCTAAGCAACCTGAACCAATTTGTGAGGAAATCAAAGTAGCAAATGGTCATGGTTCAGTCCATTCTGCCCTTTTTGCACAAGGACGATGGATGTGCTCAATCGGTCTTCAGGATGTGTACTATCACATGAAAATTAACAGATGCTCCCAAAGATATCTGCACCTTTGATTGGCAGCCAGCCACTATCAGTTCAGAGCCCTGCCCTTTGCTCTCATCACAACCCCCAGGGTATTTACCAAGTGTATGGCAGTGGTAGCAGCACACCTGTTCACATTAATTAGATGACTGGCTCCTCACCTCCTCAACCAGGCATCTCCTAGAACAGTCTAGAGACTATTTGCTCCACGTTTGTCAAATACTAGGCAATACGGTCAACATTTCTAAATCCAAACTGCAACCGGTACAGAACCTGGAGTTCATAGGTGCTCAGTTAAGCACAAGAAATCAGGTTGTTTCTCTGCCTGTTCATTGCATAAATACAATCAAGTTTCAGGTTCAGCAGATTCTTGTTATTCCTGCCCTCCACCCCCAGCAGTACTTATCCTTCAAGCTCTCTGTTCAATGGCAGCAGCTATAGTTTTAGTTCCCTTAGCACGTTTCTATGTGCAAGCTTTCCAATGGACTCTTGCTGTTCAGTGGTGTATTCTGCAAAATCCTCTATCCTTCCCAGTTAAACTCACTTGGGTTTAAAGAAACCATCATTATTGGGGGATTCAGTTGGATGACATTTACCTGGGCTGCCCCTTTGTTCTATCTCCTCAGTGGATACAGTGACCAGGGATGCCATCCCAACTGGGGGGGGGGTATTTCTTGGGAAGGACAGTCAAAGGCACATGGCCCTGTCAAGAGAACAATTCACACATCAATGTCCTAGTAATGAGAGCAGTCCTATTAGTGTTCCAGGCATTTCAAGATGCTCTCCCTTTGGGGACTCTTGCGATTCAAACCAACAACATGTCCATAGTCTGGTACATCTACAAACAAGGGGGAACCCAATCTTATCCCCTCTGTTGAGAAGCTATGAGAGTGTGGCAGTGGGCAGTCTTCTCCAACCTCTTTATAGTGGCAAAGCATATTCCAGAGAAATCCAGTGCACTAGCAGATAAACTCAACAGATCTGTTCTGATGCCTCATGAGTGGTCTCTCAGTCAGTCAGTAATGGAGAAGATTTTCTATTGTTAGGGCCAACCTTGCTGCAATCTCTTTGCATCTCCCCACAACAAGAACAACAAGTATTTTGCCCTGATCCCCCTTCAGGGGGAGTCACTGAGAGATGCGGTAATATACTTTTGGTCCTCCAGTCTCATTTACACCTCTCCCCCGGTACTTCTGATTCCAAAATTCTTACAGAAATCCAGTTGGTTGAAGAGCTCAGTTATCCTCATTGCCCACTTTTGGCCTTGCCAGATGTTGCTCCCCTTCCTCTGGTCTCATCTTCATTATTCTCCATGGATACTAGACCCTAGTCCACAGCTTTTCTCACATCCCTTGGGGATGAAGCATCCCAATGTCCTAGGCCTACTGCATGGTTTATCCAATTCCATTATGTCTTTCCTCCCTGGTTTGTCATATACGTTTGTCTTCCCAGAAAGCTTCTGTTAGGAAGATTAATAGGAGTAAATGGAAAAGATTCTCAATTTGGGCCCTTAAAAAGGAGATTGACTCCTTTACTGCTCCTATTTCTTTGGTTTTTGGCAGTTTTTAGCTTCGCTTTTTCAGGAAGGTGCTAGGTTTTCCACAGTTAAAGTACAGTTAGAAGCCATATCAAAGATTCAATCAGTATAAAAAACTACCTCTTTAGTTTCTTCAAAATCATGCAAGGGTTTTCTAAAGGGCACCTTCTTATTCAGGCCTCGAATAAAAGATCCATCACCTCCTTGGGATTTGGCAGTCGTACTTCAGGGGTTGACACAACAACCTTTTGAACCTTAAACCAAAACTGATTTCAAATTTTTGTTTTGTAAAACAGCATTTTTAGTAGCTATTACATCTGCAGAGAGAATTTCTGAACCCTGGGCTCTGTCATCCAAATCCCATTACATTGTTTTTCACAAAGATAGTTACTTTACAAAACAGTCCAACCTTCTTACCAAAAATAGTCTCTGAATCAAATATCAATCAAGCTATTCATTTGCGTATCTTCTTCCCTAATTTTTCAAATAAGGGATAATACACTCTACATCTTTCAGATGTACATAGACAACTACATTTCTGTTTACACAGGACAAAGGATTTCAAGAAAACAGACCAGTTGTGTGTTTCTTTTTCACTGAACAGACTGGGATCACCAATGTCTAAAGTTATCCTGGCCAAATGGATTATTGACTCCATTTCTTTTGTAAATTCTCAGCAAGGTCTTTCCCCTATCAAAACCTCCCAAGGCACATTCAACTATATCTATGGCCACTTTTTCTGTCTTATGGTCTAAAACTTTCATTGATGATTGCACAGCAGCTAACTCGTCTAATGCTTATACCATTATTGCTCATTGCAAACGAGATTTGACTTCTAGAACCCGAGCTGCTTTTGGTTCGGCAGTGCTCTGGAATGTTCTTCCATGAGGGCCACCCAAGATTCATGTAGCAGGGGACTGTGTCCCATATGTTTAGGAAGAATGAAAAGGACAACATCAGATGTTAAAGTTAGTTACTCCCCATAACTATGCATCTTTTTTGTCCATTCTCCTTCTTTGACTCCCCACCCTCCTTCCCCCTTCCCGTTTTCTTCTGGAGTGATTTCATAGACCTTTTAGAACCTTTTAGTTCCAGGTTTGAGCCCTGGCTTACTGTTGTTTTCCTTCTTTTGCTCCATCTCGGGATATACAAGTCAGCAAACTCGATCTGAGATATTGTAGGCTAGCTGAGGCATTATGGGTAGAAGGAGGTGCTCGAGTGTTGGATCCGTAAGTCTGAGATATGTAGCTGAGTTGGATCCGAGTTCAGATCCGTAATCCATATGTTGAGGAAGAATGGATATGGATATCACAGATGCGTAGTTATGGTGAGTACATAACTTTTAATTTTCCTGTTTGCTCAGGTTTGTTCACTGAGTAGTATGTTTCATTCTTGTTTGGTTGCTGAATACTGTAGGGACATAAACAGGTACACAGTTTGTTATTTAACATCTAATGTGGTGTTGCAACATCTCAGGAAAGAGTGTTATGTGTTTTTGTAATATTTTACTGGTCATTATTTCTGTAAGTTGGCAAGAAAGGTTGAAAGACTTGTATTAGTTTGTGCATGGTGTTGTTCCAGAAAACTACATTAATGTGGGAGTACTTCTGTTTGAATCATTTGTGCTCTCAAAGGAACAGTTTTGTGGAGTTAGAGTAGAGCAGTTTTGTTTTGAGGTATTCTTAATGTAAGTATTTTAGGGGAAGCTTCAAAACTTTGGAAATTGTAAACTTTGGCCTCCCCAGTTTGTGCTTACTTGTTTAACTTAATGTTGAGCAGTGTGCCTAACATGGAGTGGAAACAGTTTACACTGCTGTGTGTGCTAACCTACTAAGGTATGACAGAGATTTGCATTCCTCACCATATTATTTAGTCTGCGAGAGTGGGGTCATTTGGGTGGTTCCACTGTAAAGATAAAAAAAAAAAAAACCTAAGAAGTGGTGCTCGTAGTGACAGGTTTAGTAGGATACAGTGCATACCAAAGAAAGCTGCTGTGTGAAGAGCTGTAAAGTGTGGGTGCAGTCTAGAAAGAATGCATGTGAAAAACAATGTCTTTATTTTAATACCAGCTTCCCTATCTGCCTTGTCTAATTCTGCCTGAGGCCCATACTTCAAAACTAACTTCTTAGCACAATAATTCTGCTCAGAGCCAAAAATAATGGGAGATAAAGACCCAGTATCAGGGACAGATTTTAAATATTCCTTGTATAAACTTGGAAAGTTGTTAGAATAACAGGTTTTGCAATAACATGTATTTTTTTAATAATATGAAGTCAAAAACTTAAATATCTGTCATTATTTAGTGACTTCAGTCTTCAATGTTTTGCCAGAAAACCACAAATTTTGTGAGGCATAGACCAAAAATAGGCAACATTCTCTAAAATTCCAAACAGTTGGGAAGTATAATGAGCCCCATTTGGATCGTTTTGCCTCCTGTCCGTCACACAGCACTGGGTGTGACAGTCGGGAGTAATGCACACATTATTTGTTGCTTCCATGGGGTACATGTAGAAATGTCACTCACTGTTTTATATAATCTATTCTTATTGCTTTGTTTTTGTAATTTTTTGTTTTTCCATTTGAATTACACAGTTAAGTCCAGATTATATTTTTGCACCCATTCAGTATTAACTGGTGGAGGTTCATGTTTTCACAGGTTTCACACAGTAGTCCAGATGAACCCCAATTAGTCTGTGTTTTTTTCTCAGTTGCTTTTTGTGACCATAAACTGCTTTCATTACATGAAAAGGTATAAGTAATTTATGAGGTATACGTGTGTCACCTGCTAACAGGGCCAGTAACAAGAGACGTTTAGTAGGTTTGTCACAGTATCACCTGAAAGCAAAGAGAGAAAGTGACAGACAGCAACAAAGGCAGGGAAAGGTTAGCTACCATCTGTTGGATGGATGGCTTTAGAAATGAAAAAGATACACAGCTGTGCAGACAGCTGGACAGACAAACCATCCCTTACGTATTTCCTTGTCTGTCAGTCTTCCTCTGTAATGTCTGCTTTAGCTCACTTTTGTATTATTTCATTGTTCTGGATTTTTTATTCTAGATATTGAGTTTCAGAACAGGTTTGCAGAAGGTATCTGTTGATACTGATGCTGTTCTTCTGGCTAGTTCTGTGATTTACAAAGACTTGTTAGCTAAGCTGCAAGTTCAACATTGCAAAACATCCTAGCTTCCTGAAAGTTCCAAAAATGATCAGAAAAAAATGAATACATATGTAAACAAAACCATTACATTCGTGATCACTAAAAACAGAAACAACTCAATAGCAAATAAAGCTAAAACCCAAGTTACACTAAAAAGTACCTGTGTTACATCAAAACAAAAGCATTTATAGGTTCATAGGTTCATACTAGGCTATCTGCCCTAGGGCATTTATAAGCCCAGCCAGAGTGTGTGTGGCTTTCACCACCCCTTAGGATGAGAATACTATATCCATTAGTTTGCTGTGCCTCTGTCCAGCAGTGACACAGAGATGATTCCCGGGGTAAACCTACGATCTCCCATCCACTCGTCAAGATTTCTCTTGAACAGAGTCAGTGAGGGGCTCTGCCTCACATGGACTGGGATTCTGTTCCATAGTGTAGGGAGTCTCTGGGTGATGAATCTGTCCCTCCAGCACGTCCTATTTATATCCGTGTTGAGGTTTAAGTCTCTTGCTCTCGTGGCTCTGGTGGATTTGGATTTTTTGAGGTGGAGCATGTCCATTAATTCCGGGTTGGACATGGCCTTGTATGTCAGGCACAGATCACCTCTGAGCAGACGGTATGCGACTAAATAGAGCTGGAGTTTCTTCAGTCAGGCATCATATGACATATGTTTGAGCCCCTTTATCCTTTTGGTGAGGAACTTTTGGGGTCTTTCCAACTGCTGCAGGTGTCGGGTAAGGTACATTCCGAATGGGGTGTTGTACTCAATCATTGGTCTGATAAGTGAAGAGTACAGGGGTACAATGACCTCTCCTGATCTGGATGTGAATCCCTTCATGATCAGGTGGGCAATGTAGAAGGTCTTCCTAACCACTTTGGCAATGTGAGTGTCAAAAGAGAGGTTACTGTCAACTTGGGTCCCCAGGTCCCTGATAACTTCTTCTGTGTTTAATGGATTACCACCTATGTGCTAATTAGGGGTTACCTTGTTTTTCCCAAAGGGTATGACTGTACATTTTTTGGCATTTAGCTTAAGGCCATGGCTCTGGCACCAGTTATCCATTTCTATGAGACCTCTCTGGAGGATGTCTGTGTCTGATGGAGTGTCAATTATGGTGCCCAGTTTGCTGTCATCTGCAAATTTTGTCAGCCACAATCCCCCTATGTTTGCCTGCACTTCAGAAAAATAAATGCCGAACAAGAGGGGGCCCAGGACTGAGCCCTGTGGGACACCGCTCATGACCGGCTTAGAGTCTGACATGGCACCAGCAACTCTAACCCTATGTGTTCTGTCCTTGAGCCAGTTTGCAACCCATCTTGTGACATATGGGTTTACATCTAAGCTGGTGAGCTTTTCTATGATGCCCGAGTGGGTTATTGTGTCGAACGCTTTTGCTAGGTCAAGGTAGGCTGTGTGAACTGCCTTACCCTCATCAATGGCCTTAGTGACTGTTTCAAAAAAGTCGACCAAGTTCAAGAGGCAGGATCTGCCCTTGACAAAGCCAAATTGGGTAGGATCCAGTGTCTGTAGGTCCTCAATGTCTTTATTTATGAGTTCCATTATGATCCTCTCCATAGCTTTGCAGACAAGGCTCGTCAAGCTTATGGGGCGGTAATTTCCAGGGTCCGTAGAAGCACCGCCTTTGTGGAATGGGACCACAGTTGCCGTACGCCATTCTTTGGGTACGTATCCTGTAGTAAGGCTAAGATTAAACAGCAGCCTTATGTGTGGGTTTAGTTCCTCATTGAGTTCGTGTAGCACACAGCCGGGGACACCGTCCGGTCCCATTGATGCTGTGTTTTTTGCTTTAGAGAGAGCAGCTCTCACCTGGGCATCTGAGATGTTTGGGAGGCTAGACTCTGGTGGGATAGATATTTCTCCTTTTGGGGGGGAGGGAGGGTAGAAATTTTCACTGAACCTGTCTGCCAGTATGTTGGCAATGTCTGTGGGATCAGTGATTTTTTTATCATTTTGGACTAATTCTGAGCATATCTGAGAGTTTCCACCCAGGTTTCTAACATAGCTAAAGAAGGCCTTATGATTGTCTTTTGTGTCATTAGCGATTTTTCTCTCAAAGTTGGCCTTGGATGATTTTATGAGTGATCGTAGTTTTTTGCTAGTATTGATCAGAGATGCCTTCCCTTTTAGGGATTTTACTCTGTCATGTAGTAGCTTTCTCCTCTTGTTGTAGAGTTTGTTTATGGCTGGGGTCCACCAGACCGGGCGCCTGCCTTTGGTGGAAAGGGTCTTGATTTTATTAGGGATTGCTTGATCCATACATTCCTGGAGGTGCTCGTAGAAGGCATTTGTAAGGGTTTCAGCAGCGTGGGTTGTGGTTTCCACTGGCTCGGGGCCTTGAAGGATACCACTCCAGTTTTAAGAAGTGTGAAGTTTGCTTTTGAGAAGTTCTTCACTGTGGTCTTTTTGCTGGGGTGGGGCGGGATGTGGATCTCCAATGAGATTAATTTATGGTCTGATTTCACCAATGAGGGATATACTTCGGTGTGGAGCATTTTGTCCCCATGTTTGTGATGATCAGGTCTAGTATATTTTCTCCTCTTGTGGGAATGGTGACTAGTTGTTCCATAGCATTTGAGTTTATGAACTCCAGGAACCTTTGGGCTAGGGTGTTGGGGCATGAGTAATGTTCCCAGTCTATGTTTGGGTAGTTGAAGTCACCCAATATGATGGTGTTTGGAGAGACATTCATACTCTCCAGTGTCTTCAGGAAGGCTGTGTGGGTTTCCTGAGTTTGAGTAGGTGGTCTGTAGCATGTTACAAACTGTAGGGCAGTTTTACCTATGGTTAATTGCACCTGGATGGCCTCCGATGCTTCGTACATTGCCACTAACCTGGAGGTGTGGGTATCCTTTATGAATATGGATACTCCCCCTCCTTTTGTGGTTCGGTCCGGATTTTGGGGCCGGAACGCATGATATGAGGTATAACCTGATAGTGCTGGGGTGCTCTCAGGAGCCTTGAACCAGGTTTCAGTCACAGCACAGACATCGATGTTCTCCATACTGAGGAGGGCTTCGAGGGCGTGCATCTTGAGGTTTAGACTTCTGGCATTGAGCAGTATTACCCTTAGTTTTTCTCCATTTTGTTTTCTAGGGCGGTAGGTTTATCATTTGAGCCTTGCCTAAAAAGGCACTATGGGGGTGGCAAGAGCCTTTGCCAATATCCGGAAGCCCAGGGTGACAGGTGCAAGCCGTCCCTTGCGGCAGCGTGGCTTGTCAAGCATGTCATCCCAGGCAGACAGACATTGGATCCCCTTAGAATGACACCAGTAATTAAGCCAATTATTAAAGCTGATCATTTTGTCTCTGTATTGTGGCATCATTCTTGGTGAGGGTAGGATACTGCTCAGGGTCAGGGTCATACCGGCCTGGGCTACATAATCTGAGAGCTCCTCTATGTCTCTTTTCATGTAGTCCAGGGAGGTACGTCTCAGGTCGTTCACACCGGCATGGACAATGACTGAGTCATACTTGTACTTGCTGTGGAGTGACCTGAGTGCTTGTGTTATGTGGCGGATTCTAGCGCCTGACAGGCAGCTTACTGTGATCTTTTCCTTGTTCAGTTTGGTGAGTGGGACGTCAGTGTGTGTGATTATGGAGTCATCTATAACAAGTGTGTCTGGCATTGTGTTTGGCCTTAAGGGCTGTGACTGTTTAGCACACTGACTTTGAGAACTATGTGTTGCATGTCTTATGTCTTGAGGTGGCAGTTGCTTGGGTGTCTGCTTTGGAGGCCTCTGTAGTTTTGGTAGATTTTTGATCAGTGCCTCCGAGTATGTCTTTGTGTGTTTATGTGTTTGTTTTGCAGTTGTGATAGTTCCATGTGAAACTGGGTTTGTGGTATGCGTGGTTTCCTTCTCCTCCTGTCTGGTCTTGCCAGTCCTGAGTTGAGAGAGCTCAGCCTCCAGTTTGGCTATATAGTTGCATCTCTCACATGTATTTGTGTTTTGTGGAAGAAGGAGTGGGTTGTCTGTGTACATGAGGCAATTGTAACATTGCCTCAAGATGCCCAGATTCGCCAGCTGAACAGGAGAGGACGCTAGCAACTGACCCTTCGACATGCTAGAAAAAGTGAAAAAGTTTGCTGTGTAACTGAGTCAGAAGGGACCTATAGGGAAATGGGTACTCAAGGGGATTCTAGGCTAATGTAGTACTTTGTTTAGTATATAAGTACTTTACCTATATAAAAAATGCTTTAGGAGCAAGTGCTGAGCTTTTGAGATGGAGAATAGACTGTTTAGATTGCAAGTAGAGAAATTCTAAGGGAAAAATTGAAGAGCAGACTTTACGGAGCCAGAAATAGTTTAACCTTGTTTAACCGGCTGCCGAAGGTGCTCTATGGGCAACTCCGTGCTAAATCACGCAAAAGCGCGCTAAAGCGGGCTTTTTAGCAGGGGGTTGAAAAGAGCTAGGAATTGACCCAAAATGGCCAATAGACTACAAGTTTCTGGCTGGAACCACTGCTCTAGAGACAAATAGGCTGCTCAGTGCTCCCCACTCCCACTGGTGAACAAAGAAGCTTCACTTTATCCAAATAAGGATATGGAATAGCACAGGAACCAAGCCAAAGCCCAGAGATCAGCAAACTCTGAAGACTGGACTATTCTAGTTCAGTAAGGCGGGAAAACAAGATTTTTTTTTAGAAAACAGACAGTAAATGCTTTTAAACGGCTAGCGCACTTGAGTGTGTTAGCCTACAGGTAAAATTAAGCAACAAATAACTTTTTTTAAAAGTGCAAAACAGTTAATCAACACAAAAACAGTTTAAAATAGAATGCAGAGCTGTATAAACAGGCGAAAATGCAGTCGCTAAGCAGTAAATAATCAAAAAGCCAGAAAAAAATACTTAAATCAGGAAAAAGTCACTCTTCTGCTCTCTGCTGCTTGTAGAACTCTGCAGGACACCACGAGGAGCTGTGCTGAGTTGAATACAAGCGAAAAAGCGCACTAAAGTGGGCTTTATTACAGGGGGCTGAAAAGAGCTAGGAATTGACCCAAAATGGCCAATAGACTACAAGTTTCTGGCTGGAACCACTCCTCTAGGGACAAATAGGCTGCTCAGTGCTCCCCACTCCCACTGGTGAACAAAGACGCTTCCTTTTATCCAAATAAGGATATGGAACAGCACAGGAACCAAGACAAAGCCCAGAGATCAGCAAACTCTGAAGACTGGACTATTCTAGTTCAGTAAGGCGGAAAAACAAGAATTTTTTTTTTTTTTTTTTGCAGAAAACAGAGGAAAAACAGACAGTAAATGCTATAAATGCTTTTAAGCGGCTAGCACACTTGAGTGTGTTAGCCTACAGGTAAAATTAAGCAACAAATAACTTTTTAAGAGTGCAAAACAGTTAATCAACACAAAAACAGTTTAAATAGAATGCAGAGCTGTATAAACAGGCTAAGATGCAGTTGCTAAGCAGTAAATATTCAAAAAGCCGAAAAAAAATACTTAAATCAGTTATAGCAAATACAGTTATAACAAATGCTATGAAATATACTGTATATTTCCAATATGTTTGAGAAGGACAGTCAGAACACAAGAGGGTTCAGGCGAAAAAGAAAAAAAAAAAGTTTTGTTTTACTTTTTGAAAAGGGAAAAGGAGGAACAGAAGGCCTTATCAAATGTTCTCTCTGTATTAAGAAGAATGAGCTAATGACACTAGACTGGGAGGTGTGTCACAGTAGGGGCGGGCAACTGCAAAGCCACCAAGCCTAAGACAGCAAGCACTACAGAGTCAAATGAAAGTTTTTAAACAGATAAGGATTTGTGAAGATTCTGAATAGACAAAGTGCTTTATATATATTAAATTATAAAAACAGTAATCTGTAAAAATAATCAAAAGATACTTATATTTTGTAGCTCAGTTGCGGTCAAACAACTTCTCCAGCCTGCACTGTGTGCAAAGACAGAGACCCTACCAAAGTTAGGGCTTAAAGACCAGAACAACAACTTAATTTTACAAGAACACAAAAGAACCAGCCCCCAATAGCCAAGAGATAATTACACAGAGTAAATGTTTCAGTTTATACAATAGCCTAAGACAGCAAGCACTACAGAGTCAAATGAAAGTTTTTAAACAGATAAGGATTTGTGAAGATTCTGAATAGACAAAGTGCTTTATATATATTAAATTATAAAAACAGTAATCTGTAAAAATAATCAAAAGATACTTATATTTTGTAGCTCAGTTTCTTTCAAACAACTTCTCCAGCCTGCACTGTGTGCAAAGACAGAGACCCTACCAAAGCTAGGGCTTAAAGACCAGAACAACAACTTTTTTTACAAGAACACAAAAGAACCAGCCCCCACTAGCCAAGAGATAATTACACAGAGTAAATGTTTCAGTTTATACAATAGCCTAAGACAGCAAGCACTACAGAGTCAAATGAAAGTTTTTAAACAGATAAGGATTTGTGAAGATTCTGAATAGACAAAGTGCTTTATATATATTAAATTATAAAACAGTAATCTGTAAAAATAATCAAAAATACTTATATTTTGTAGCTCAGTTCGGTCAAACAACTTCTCCAGCCTGCACTGTGTGCAAAGACAGAGACCCTACCAAAGCTAGGGCTTAAAGACCAGAACAACAACTTTTTTTACAAGAACACAAAAGAACCAGCCCCCAATAGCCAAGAGATAATTACACAGAGTAAATGTTTCAGTTTATACAATAGCCTAAGGCAGCAAGCACTACAGAGTCAAATGAAAGTTTTAAACAGATAAGGATTTGTGAAGATTCTGAATAGACAAAGTGCTTTATATATATTAAATTATAAAAACAGTAATCTGTAAAAATAATCAAAAGATACTTATATTTTGTAGCTCAGTTGCGGTCAAACAACTTCTCCAGCCTGCACTGTGTGCAAAGACAGAGACCCTACCAAAGTTAGGGCTTAAAGACCAGAACAACAACTTTTTTTACAAGAACACAAAAGAACCAGCCCCCACTAGCCAAG
>NC_056746.1:503413242-503515742 GCF_019279795.1 Protopterus annectens | reverse complement strand
GTGTGTGTGTGTGTGTGTGTGTGTGTGTGTGTCTGTGTGTGTGTGTGTGTGTGTGTGTGTGTGTGTGTGTGTGTGTGTGTGTGTGTGTGTGTGTGCCTTCTGTGGAAGGTTGGGGGCCGGGCTGGCAACTCAACTTTGTAAAACTCCACTGCCAATCATGAGTGGACAGGTGATCCACTTTGGCAACCCCGAACCAGGAAAAGCCGAAAGAAGAATAGACACCTTGCTTTCTTAAGGTCATAGATTTTTACGTTATAATAACCTTTTAGTGTAATTTTTGGATTTATTTGCCTCCTTCACATTGTAATAACCTTTTAGTGTACTTTTTGCATTTGTCATTTGCCTCCTTCACATGTGTGTGCACAAGTGTGTGTGTTTATAGAGTTCATTGTGTGTAATCACTTTCTGACACTCTTACTTTACAGATGTCTTAACATTTGGATTTGTGTTGTACTTTACAAAACACTTATACCTGTGTAGCCACGGAGTGTGTATTAGTTGTCATTGGCACCTGACAGCAAAATGCAGAACAGAAAAAGTCTATAGACATAGAGAATGATAGACAAGGCTAAAGAAAAGTTACTGTAAAATACAGTGAGAACTGCCTTGTTTTGTATACACACACAACTAAAGACTGGTAATTTAAGATTTTTGCATTCATTCCATAAAATGTCAGATATCAGGTAGCCACTGTTTTAGTAAATGACAAGATTGGGGATGGGGCATTCACTTCTATGAAGTTGAGCAGTCTGTATAAATAAGACAGTATGGGGGGCAAGCACTCCACATGGGAAGTACCCCTGCGAGGGGAGGTTAGAAAAAAAAAATGTTTAAAGTCATGTGTTCCTGATTGGTGACCTTTTGTGACTAAATGAAACAGCCACATAAACCTGCTGTTCTGCAAACATACCCCCATTTGTAAAGGTACAAATTTGTAATATTAGTCTCAGAAACAGGCAGAAATCCTAAAGCATGCAGTGTGTCACAACTGTTTAAGACATAACTAACAGTTTAATATACTACACTTTGCAAGACAATTGTAACAGCATATACAAAACAAAACACTATTCTAATACTAGTACATTAGAATGGTTAAAGGAAGGGTTTTGAGAGGAAGGGGTACTTAGTGGAGGGAGAAGAAGTCATAGTTAGCCATAATAGGTTCATAGGTAGGTACTAGGGTATCTGTCCGAGGGCATTTATAAGCCTAGCCAAAGTGTGTCGACTTTCGCCACCCCATTGATTAATTAACTGATCCTCTGTCAAGCAGAGCCAATAAAGTGATCCAAGGGGTGTATTTTCTGTTACCCATCCACTCGTCAAGGTTTCTCTTGAAGAGTGTTAGTGAGGGGCTCTGCCTAATGTAGTTTGGAATTGTGTTCCAAAGCATGGGGAGTCTCTGTGACAGGAATCTATCCCTCCAGCATGTTCTATTTATTGTTGTGGCGAGGTTTAGCTCACTAGAGCGCGTGGCTCACAGTGACTTGGATTTCTTTAGGTGGAGCATATCCATCAATTCTGAGTTGGACATGGCCTTGTAAGTCAGGCAGAGATCACCTCTGAGTAAGCGATATGCCACTGAGTACAGCTGGAGTTTTTCCAGTCGGGCTGCATAGGACATATGTTTGAGGTCAGTAATCGTCTTGGTGAGGTACTTTTGTGGTTGTTTCAGCTGTTGGAAGTGTCTTGTGAGGTACATCCCAAATGGGGCATTGTAGTCTATGATGGGTCTAAGGAGTGACGAGTAGAGGGGCACTATAACCTCTTTATTTCTAGATGCGAACCCTTTAGTAATTAGATGGGCCACATAGAAGGATTTCCTAACTATTTTGGCAATATGATTGTCAAAGGAGAAATTACTATCTACCTGGGTCCCCAGATCTCTTATTACCTCTTCTGTATTAAGGGGGCTGCCACCTATGTGGTAATTTGTGGGTGTTTTTCCCAAACGGGATGACTCTGCATTTTTTGGCATTTAGATTGAGGCCATGACTTTGACACCAGGTGTCTGTCTCAGTAAGGCCCTTTTGGAGGATGTCCATGTCAGCCGGAAAGTCAGTTATGGCTCCCAGTTTGCAGTCATCAGCGAACTTGGTTAGCCATAGTCCTCCTGTATTTGCCTGTACGTCTGAGAAGTATATGCCAAACAGTAGGGGTCCCAGGACTGAGTCTTGCGGGACACCACTTGTGACTGGTTTAGAATCGGACCTGAAGCCCACTATTCTTACCGTGTGAGTTCTTTCTGTAAGCCAGTTGGCAACCCATCTCGTGACGTAGGGGTTTATGTTCAGGCTGGTGAGTTTTTCTGTAATACCCGAGTGGGGAATGGTGTCGAAAGCCTTGTCGAGGTTAAGGTAGGCTGTGTGAACCATCTTTCTCTCATCTATGGCCTTGGTGACTGTCTCAAAGAAGTCAACCAGGTTTAGTAGGCATGATCTGCCCTTAAGAAAGCCGAACTGGGTGGGGTCAAGTGTTTGGAGGTTCCCAATGTCTTTGTTAATGAGTTCCATGATGATGTGCTCCATAGCCTTGCAGACCAGGCTAGTCAGGCTTATGGGGGCGATAGTTACCAGGGTCAGTTGTGGCCCCTCCTTTGTGGAGAGGAATAACCGTTGCTGTGCACCATTTTATGGGCACGTAGCCTGTGGAGAGGCTGAGGTTAAATAAACAGCCACGCAGGTCTCAAACCCAGGACCCTATACACTATCTTCACAGTAGTTAACCACCAAGCCATCACAGAAGTACCATAGATTAGTACTAGGCTAACTGCTCTTGTGAGCCATTTTAAGCCTAGCCAATTATCCCCTGTTTATGTACTGTAAAAGGTCTGTATCATTTATGAATTGGCAGTTTACAAGACGTTGAATAAGTCGAGAATAAGAAACTTTGCTGCACACAGCCCTGAAGCAGAAATATTTTTGAAGAAAAATCGAGCAGCTGTTTTTTCCTAGATCAGTAGTGAAGAAGGTGGGGAGGGATGATTTATTTACGTTTCGGGTCATGTTTAGGCCAGCGTACGCCTTATAAGGAAGGTTTGTTTTTGAGAATGCAGTACTGAGAAAATTCACTATCAAGGATTTTTTCAGTAGCCAGGAGCTTTGGATGCCTGTTATAGTAATACCATATGTTTGCATTGAGTTTTGACTGTATTTTGCATGCCACCTTTAAAGATCTCTTAAGTTGCTGTTCCCAGAGTGAAATTGTTATATATGATAGCTGCTTATTCATTGAGCCACATTTGCATTAGGTTCACTAGGCACACATCTGGAGCAGTTTGATTAGAGCGTGACTTCTCTGCTGTACACAATGGAGCTGTTCAGCACATACTGCCTTCCCTTACGGCATTGTTAGCACTGCACTCAGTAGGGAGTTGGCTGTTTACAGCAGAAGTCACCTGACTGGGATTTCAGCTCAGAGAATGACAGCATCTCACCACCAGCCTCTGTGTTATGTTTTTGCCTTTAATAGGCATGAGAACTGTATCTTAAAGCAACAGTGATATATAACTTGTCCAGGAATGTTGCAGGTAGCCAACAGCAGATATGAAAAAAGTCAGTCACTCAATTCTCATGTTGTTCTCCAAGTCAAGGTTACAAAGAGTTTTGTCACAGCAGACTACTGTTGTATCCCAAGGGTGGAAACCATTGTGTTTGTGAAATTAACTAATAAGTGCATTTTCTTTAGTCAACATAATTTAGCATTTTAATTGTAGAACTGATTTTAAGCCATGCTGGCTTTCCAGCTGATGTCTTTTTTTTTTTTTTTTTTTTTTTTTTTTTTGCATAACTCCAGTAAGGTTTAGTTTTAAGTGAAGGTTTATTTTGTATTGTACATGTTACACTTCCTGAAGGCAGATGTTAGGGTCAGCAGAGGAGAATTGCTTAACTTGTTACATAACTCTGCATAGTAAATTCAGCCATGCTGAAGTTCTGCCATTCATCAAAGCTACTACTAAAATGAATTGTAGAAAAAATGTGTTGTGTGTTACTCTCTCAGTAACTCCTGCTTTACTGTTTACCTTTGTACACAGTAAATGTGCATATGCTTGTTGTAATTTTGAAACAATAAAATGTAACTAAAAGAGGAAGCATAATGCATGCCTGAAGCCACACCTTCCAAGCATTGTATATAGTTGTCTGCCGTCTTTTAGTGGAGGCCGCTGTTTTGGTCTGCAGAATGTTTTATGCAGCACTGGTGCAAATAGGTTCATAGGTAGGTACTAGGCTATTGGCCCTAGGGCCTATATAAGCCTAGCCAAAAAATGTACCCTGGCTTTCGCCACCCAAGAAAATGGTTCCACCCAAGAACAAATACCCCCCTACAACTCTTGAATAATTACGACCAACCCAAACTTTTTTACCTGCATCTTTTCCTTCCCATTCTCTTCTTTCTGCTGACTTAATGATTTATTTTTCAAGGGAATGCTAATGTTCAAATACTGTAACCTCTTGTCTGATTGTACATGACACCTACTAAAGAACTAATACTTGATTCTTTCTTACACCTACTCTAATGAAACCATACATTGTTCACAAATGAATAACATTTCTTAGTATGTCTTGCTATGTAATTGAAACTAGTCATTTTTTGAATGTTTGAATGTTATAATTTACTCATGTTTGGAGCTTTTCTCCCTGGGCCTCTACTGAAAATGGATATGTATCCAGCTAGACTAGCCCGGTCAACAAATATAAAATAAATAAATAAAATAATAAATATTTTCCTGTGCCCCTGTCGAGCAGAGCCACAGAAGTGATCCCTGGGGTGAATTTCCCATTTCCCATCCAATCATCAAGATTTTTCTTGAAGAGTGCTAATGAGGAGCTCTGTTTGACATAGATAGGTAGTCTGTTCCAGAGTATGGGAAGTCTCTGGGACAGGAATCTATCCCTCCAGCATGTTCTGTTTATTGTGGTGACAAGGATTAGGTCCCTAGAGCGTGTAGCTCGGAGGGATTGGGATTTCTTTAAGTGGAGCATGTCCAACAGCTCTGGGTTTGACATAGCTTTGTATGTTAGGCAGAGATTGCCCCTGAGTAGGCGATATGCGATGGAGTAAAGCTGTAGTTTTTTGAGACTGTCTGCATAGGGCATCTGTTTGAGGCCAGTAATCCTCTTTGTGAGGTATTTCTGTGGTCTTTCCAGTTGTTGTAGATGTCTTGTGAGGTACATACCAAAAGGGGCATTGTACTCTATAATGGGTCTAATGAGTGATGAGTAGAGGGGAACAATGACCTCTTTTTTTCTGGATGAGAATCCTTTTGTGATGAGATGAGCCACGTAGAAGGATTTCCTGACCACTGTGGCGATGTGATTATCAAAGAAGAGACTACTGTCCACCTGTGTCCCAAAGTCTCTTATCACATTTTCGGCATTAAGTAGACTACCAGCTATGTGGTAATTCATGGGTACAGAGTTTTTACCAAAGGGGAAGACAATACACTTTTTGGCATTGAGCTTCAGGCCATGGCTTTGACACCAGGTATCTGTCTCAGTGAGGCCCTTTTGTAGTTTGTCCACATCGTTAGGAGTTTCGATTATGGCTCCTAGTTTGCAGTCATCTGCAAACTTTGTTAGCCAAAGACCTTCTGTGTTAGCCTGCACTTCAGAGAAGTAGATACCAAACAGGAGAGGACCCAGGACTGAACCATGTGATACTCCACTTGTCACTGGTCTGAAGTCAGATTTGGAATCCGCTACTTTCACAGTGTGGGTTCTGTCTGTGAGCCAGTTGGCAACCCATCTTGTGACATAGGGATTTATACCTAGTTTAGTGAGCTTATCTATAATTCCAGAGTGGGGGATGGTGTTGAAAGCCTTGACGAGGTCTAGATAAGCTGTGTGAACCATTTTGCCCTCATCTATGGCTTTGGTGACTGCTTCAAAGAAGTCAATCAGGTTTAGGAGACATGATCTGCCTTTTACAAATCCAAACTGGGTAGGGTCCAGAGTTTGGAGAT
This sequence comes from Protopterus annectens, assembly GCF_019279795.1. Taxonomy (NCBI): domain Eukaryota; kingdom Metazoa; phylum Chordata; order Ceratodontiformes; family Protopteridae; genus Protopterus; species Protopterus annectens. The sequence continues at coordinate 503,509,783 of NC_056746.1, read as the reverse complement.
TACCAATGTCTTTGTTTATGAGTTCCACGATGATACGTTCCATGGCCTTGCAGACCAGGCTCATCAGGCCAATGGGGCGGTAGTTCCCGGGGTCCGTCGTGGCTCTCCCTTTGTGGAGTGGGATAACCGTCATGGTGCACCATTCAGTGGGTACAAAGCCTGAGGTGAGGCTATGATTGAACATGGTACTTAGGTAGGGTGCCAGTTCATTCTGTAGTTCATGTAAAACCCAGCCTGGGGTATTGTCAGGTCTCATGGATGCTGTGTTCTTGGCTTTGGAGAGTATGTTTTTTACCTATGCAGCCATGATTATAGGAACTTTGCATTCTTCCGGTATAGAGATGGGCCCTCTAGGGGGTGAGAGGTGGGTAAAGTTAGCACTGAACCTATCTGCTAAGATGTTGACAATATCAGTTGGTTCTGTATATTTAGTGCCATTGTGCTGTAACTCAGAGCAGATCTGAGTATTCCCATTGAGGTTCTTGACATAGCTATAGAATGCTTTGTGGTTGTCTTTAGAGTCAGTGGCAATTTTGTTTTTGTAACTAGCTTTGGAGGATTTTATGAGGGATCTCAGCTTCTTACTGAGGTTGACCAGGGAGTTCCTCCAGTCATGGGATTTTACACTTTTTTGCAACAGTTTCTTTCTTCTGTTGTAGAGTTTGTTTATGGCAAGGACCACCAGATTGGCTTCCTTTTTTTGGAAGATAACATCTTGGTTCTATTAGGGATAGCGTGATCCATGCACTCGTGTAAGTGCTTATAAAGTGCATTTGTGTAGGATTCAGCAGTCATACCTCTATTGTCCGTCTGCATGGGTGTCATGAAGTTTGCCACTTCTGTCTTAAAAAGTGTGAAGTTGGCTTTGGAGAAGTTTTTTACGATGGTTTCCCTAATTGGGGGTGGGGTTGGGATGTGGATGTCTAGGCTGATTAGCTTGTGGTCGGATCTGACCAATGAGGAACTGACCTCTGGTGTGGAACACCGGTTTCCCATGTTGGTAATGACCAGGTCTAGAATATTGCTGCCCCTGGTGGGGGTGTGAATAAGTTGATCCAAGGCGTTGGAATTTATGAATTCTAGAAAATGTTGAGCAAAAGAGTTGGTACATGAGTGGTTTTCCCAGTTAATGGTGGGGTAGTTGAAATCACCCATTATTAGGGTGTTGGGTTGTACCCTAATACTTTCCAGTGTATCAAGAAATGAGGAGTGGGAATCATGGGGCATGGTGGGGGTCTGTAGCAAGCTATAATTTGGATTGCGGTCTTGCCAAGAGTTAGTTGCACTTGGATAATCTTGGATGCATTATGCTGTGCAACTAGCCTGGAGGTGTGGATATCCTTAATTAATATGGACACGCCTCCGCCTTTAGTGCTTCGTTCTAGGTTAGGTGGCCGAAAGGTGTGGTATGAATTGTAGCCTGGTAATGAATTGATATCACATCAGTCAAGCTACTGTATTTGATTTGAACAGCAGATACAGTTTACATTAGCTTTAGAATGCCCAGTTCTTTTTTAAGCTAAACTTTTAACAATTCTTTAGGGCACTCTATACATGTTGTAAAATTGAAGATTGTGCTTTATAACTCCTGCATACCTGCATTCTTCTTTTCCCAAGAATTCTGGACAAAATCAAAAATAATGGGAAAATAAAGGTTGAAAATCAGGGATACAGTTTTAGTATAACTGATTCACTTAAAAAGTCAGTGGAACAGCATGTTTTATGTCGATATACATTTTCTAAATAATTGGAAGAATGAAGGTCTAATTTGTGGCTTTGTTGACTTAACTGCAATCCTCATGATGTAAGAAAAAAATAATTAATGAAATGTTGGCCCTCTAACAGAAAACACAAAGACACTGGGACATGGACGTGATGTAATACTTTTTATTGGACCAACACAGGTTTTGCAGATTACTCAGGATTTCATCAGGTGTTACTAAGTTACTGATGTTAGATACAGTGTTTCAGTGTCCACTTGTACCTAGAAAAGGAAGTGCATGTAACGATTGCCCAGGCTGATTTCCTCTTTCATTATTGCTTCTGTTTCCTTTTTCATTGTCTGCACATGTCCTGCATTCCTTTTTCCCAGATATACTGTTGTGCATTTGTTCACTTTTCATTCATAAGCTTCTGCATTATTCATTTTCGCTGTGTCTTCTGATAATACCTACACCTTCGTTTTGCAGTGGTACACTTAATGCAATCTAGCACCTTTGTAACATTTGAGCTTGTTGTCCATGATTTGTCTGCTTCAGCCACTTACACTTAGCTTCACATAACTACCCTAGAATGTCATCTATTACCTGCCCTAATCTTCAGCGAGGAAGGAGTAACTTGATATTATAGATGAAGGGTTCTTACCGTCTGCCTAAGGTTTGGAGATGGCAACTTACAATAAGAACCATACCCTTGTAGCTAACATGAATGCTGGCATGCATGCATTCATTTATTCCCTGCGTCAACGAAGGCTTCACTGCTGTGCCTGTTGCGTAACTTGTTTTTTTATCATCAGCAAAGCAGTACTATTTTTCTTCGAACCCTGTCTAACGATACGTAGTGTTTGAAAATTACCTATCCTTTTCCTGACTGCGGTCCCTGTACTAGTCATTAGTAAATCTCATGATGAGCTCCATGTATTAATGTCCTCTGTGCCGTGTTGTCTACGCTACCATCCTACAACCGCTGCAGATTTTCCAATTTTTTTCACCAGCCTTTTTGTGCTGCCTTGTAAAGTGCTTTGTTGTAGTCCACTAAGCCATGACTGTGCCAGTTTTTTCTCTGCTGTACTTATCCAGCCATAGAACTTGGTTGGAGTTGTGTGGTTTGAGTGTCATGCTTTGAATCCATGCTTCTTTAGGTCTAGTGCCTCAATGACTTCTAAGTACTGCAGAACTCTACTCTTCAGCAGTCATGTCATGTTTTGCCCCTACGTCTGAGCTCAGACTTCGAGGTCAGTAGTTTTTCAGTCTCTGTGTTGCTCAGACTGCTGTGACTGGGAGTCACATTCAGCCTTCCTCAGTTTTGGAGATCCTTAATGTCCTTTACAAAGGTTAACTAGTAAGGGTGTCCCACGAGTTCTCTGACATTTTGAGTGAACCCCATCTCTCCCCAATGCATTGTGCACGTTTATTTTTGGAGTATTTTAGGATCCTTTCCTTCATAGAAGGACTGCTGTACACTGCCTTATCCTTGACCTAGGCACTTCTGCTTTGATTTGGTTGATGTTGTTATTTGTCTTTTCGGCTTTTCCTGGTTAGGGGTCACCACAGCGGAACTCTGGTCCACTAATGATTGGCAGTAGATTTTCACGAACGACGAGGTGCCAGCTCGACGTCCATCCTTCAACGAAGGCACGCCCATTTACGCATGTCTTTCCAACACCCACCCAACCGCGGGGAGGACATGCAGACTCCACACAGAAGGCACTACCCACACTCCAGCCGAGAATCGAACAGGAGAACCTCTTGCTGTGAGGCAACAAGGCTACCGCTGCACCACCGCGGATTCCAACTCTGATTTGATTTGGTAAATCTCCCTCTTCTTCATTTGTAACCGTAAATTTTGAATGGTCTGTTTTTGATGTTTGTTACAGTGACAGACCAGATCCATCTTAATTTCTCAGTAACCATTATGTTTCACTTGTCTAGATGTTGAAGAGTAAATGCATTGTTACTGAACAAGTTTAAAGGCAGCAGAGAAAGCAGCAGTCTAGGCCCGAACCTTTTTATTTTATTTGTTACATTTGTTTACTGGGAAAGTCCACTGGGCCTGAAAGAGCCCATTTTCAATGGAGGCCCGGGGAGAAAGGTTCAGACAAGAACATAGATACAGAAAATATTAAACATTAATTGGTACAAAAGTAGATAAAGTGTTACAGATAGTGATTACTGTAATAAATACAGAATATATACATAAAAGGAGGAATTTTGTTGGTTGCTAGAAAAATTCAATCAGAGAGGTATAAGGAGATATATTAATCAGCATTATTGTACCAGTATGCGGTGCTGGTGCTGCGGTAGCATGGTCGCCTCACAGTAAGGCGTCCTGTTCGATTCTCAGCTAGAGCATCTTCTGTGTGGAGACATGCATGAATGGGCATACCTTTGTTGAAGGTTGAGCGTCAGGGCCGGCAACTCGGCACATAAAAATCTACTGCCAATCATTAGCGGACCTGAGTTCCACTGTGGCGACCCCTAACCGGGAAAAGCCTAAAGACACAACAACAACATTGTACCAGTATCAGCAAGTGATAAAAAATAATAATTATGGAGAAAACACCATCCGTCAGCAGTAGCAAAAAGCATGGGAGTTTAGTTATCATGTAAGGAGAAGGGGGATAGAGCAGATGCATAGCCATGAAGAGTTGAGATGATTTTACGGTGTTTGTTTGAAGGTGGTGGTGCTGCCTTTTTATGCCTTAATAAGTGCTGGTGGTATATGCTGCACTTCCCTTGTATTTTAAAGGGAATGAGATGGTATAGCCATGTCAGTAGTGTTCATATATTTATGTTTTTCCTGCATCGTTAGGAATTTAAATAGCATGCCGGATCACCATGTCAGGATCCAAACCCATGAAAAAGAGCACTTGTTTATAATCAGTGAACACAAAGCATAACCGGCAACTGAAAGTCACCTGTATTGTCAGCAAAAACAAACAGGGTCATAAACTGATTTAAGAAGGAGTAATAAACCCAAATCCTCTTTTTGTTTGTTGAACAAATCTCTCCTGAAGTGCTTACTGCTGTAGGTAGAGGTGGAATAATGTGCATGACCGTCTTGTGATTAGCAAGCTACTTAGTAATCTGAGTTTGTTAAAGTGCTGAGAACCTTTTTATTTTTGTACTACTTAGGTATTTTTAAATGCAGTTTTAGTGTAATATGTGCAGAGAACAGAACGTAGTTTATGACTGGCAGAGAAGGGACAGTGTGTTCTGCCTTCTGAAAGGTGCACTTGTGTGGCTGAATAGAAAGAGAGGTTAGTGCTCCAGTACTGAGGACAGAGGCACATTTACTGGGGTATTGTGAAGACCTAACAATATTAACAGCTGAAAATGTGTGTAAATTACTACCAGTTTTCCTGTAGAGTGTGTATAGTTAAAAGTATAGTCTATTAAAGTACAGCTAAGTGGAAAACTTGCAGTTCGAATGAAAGATCTGCACAAAGTAGGGTTGCCACCTTTTCAAATGCCCAAAGTGGGACATATTTTTGTAGAAATGTCAGATTTTGCAGGAGAAAACGTACTCATGGCCAGTACAGAGGCTAGAACTTCACTTTTTTACCAAAATAAAAGCTTATTCTTCTAGCATTTGAGGTGCTTATGCTATTTCATGTAACATTTAGGGGGCTCAGATAAAAATAATTGTTTTATGCAACTGTTAAAGAAAACTTAGGAAATGTCAAGACGTTTGCCTCTTTTTTCCCCCCCGCAGGACACAACTGGCCAAAGAGGGACTGTCCCTTGCAAAGTGGGACAGGTGGTAACCCTAACACAAAGACCAAAGTTTAAAGGCAGAAAACCAGACTTGTTGGTCTCATACTTAATAGTGTATTTTTGTCTCTTGTGCACATGAAGTGCTTCACTGTTCGAAGTCTGCAACAAGACGTTCTGGGAATCCAGTTCCTTGTAAATGAAGAACTGTTTTCTATCACCACCTTCTAAAATTCGTTTTGCAAAAAAAAAAAAAAAAAAAAAAAAAACAATAATAAAAAAATATATATTTCTTCATAGCTTGCATTAATTTCTCACCTTGTTACACTGCCAGTGCCTTCTTTAAGGTTATTCCCATTGCTGTTTATTTTATTTCACTTATAAAACAATTTCCGCATTCAGAAACCTTTTAGCTTTGTAGGTGTTTTTACTAGGAATTTGTATTTTTCTTTGTGGTTTTGCATAAGCCATGATATGAGGGACAACATACTTCCCAACTCAGACTATGTCCTTACCTCAGCGATTAAAAGAAGCTTATACCTCATGTAACATGTTGGTAACTGGCTGAGTCCGGTACTGGCTAGATTAAAAATGCAACATGGAACAATGCTTATCACCCTTTTCATGAAGTCTGTAAAATAATTGTTTCATAGCATTCTTTCCCCTCCGACCACCACATAATAGCCCTAGGTTTCTTAGTTTTAAAAGAAGCAGCTGTTAAAAGTTATAGTATTGTTTGGGTCTATGTCAGATAAACGAAAGTGGAATCTCTCGAACGCTCATATGAGCGAATAATCATAACATCGAAATGTGCACCCCCCACTAAATATATATTCCTACTCCGAGGTCACACTACAGTGAGGAAAGGGCAAATATCTCACTCTTCACTGTACTGCAATCCCAAAATACCACCTCTGATGTTATGATTATTCGCTCATATGAGCGTTCAAGAGATTGCATTGGACCCTATTGTTTAACTTGAGCTGGCATTGGCTAAAAGAACTGAATCTCTTGTGAAAAGTTTGGCAGTTTACAGACGGAACTTTATTATTTCAGCACATGTGCCTGTCAGTGATCTCCTGGATTGCATGCCTAGTAATTATCTATGAGTGTAGTAATCTGATCCATCTTCTGGTTAGACACATGGAATTTCCACTTGCTTTCTCCAGTATATTCAGAACAAAGACTCCTGGACCTGTGGATTTTCTTTCATGTCCTTTGCCACCTTAACCTTGCGATAAGAAGCATGAACGAACTTTGCACAGTTTTTCAGCCACCATGCTCATAAAATATTTCTCCATATGTATTACCCTACACAAACAGATTAAAGACACACAACTCTTTAAGTCTCTTTGGTATAATTTTGCTGACAGCACTCACTGACCGGATGTTACACCTTAGCTTTTTTGTTGTATAAAGTGGCTTGAAAAGTTGCTGTTTAGTGTCAGTTTCTTTCCCCAAGGCATGACTAGTTTGTCCAAGTCCCGTAGTTTCATTCTGAATGCCTTTAGCATCCAGGAATGTGTCAGAGTGAACTGTCGACAAAACTAAACAGAACATCTAATTACTGTAGTGTAGAAGTACTGCTCTTTATGCATAGAAAGATGCTTAGCTTTCCAAACAATGAGTACTGTACTGCACAACGCATACGTAATAGTAGTCTTCCAATTAGATTTCATGTCCAGTAACTCTATGATGTTCTTCATGTTTCACTGTTGCAGTCATCACACTTGGGTTATCCTGCCAGGGTAGCCCTCAGTTGGCCCGAATACCAGAGGCATAGTATTTCTGCATCAGTTGCTGCCACTGCAGGACTGACGTCAAGTCGTCAGTGGTATAAAATCAGGCAGCTGACGCCATTACATCAGTCTTTCTTGCCAAGGAGCCCGAAGCAGAAGCAGTTCGCACGAGTGCAGGTCAGCTGCTATCTGAGTTTTGTTTCCGAATTGAAGTTGAAATCTTCATCCTTTTTTCTTGCTCTAACCGATGTCAGAAAAAGTTAACAATTGTCTTGCCTGTGGAAAGCAAATACCACACTGAGACTTCCATTCTTACTGCATCACCTGTTTAGGCCCAGACCACTGCGTACATCGCTGTCGCTTTTGTGCTTTGTTCAACGCCAGAACTATACGTCGTCGGGCCCTTATTGTAGCTAAATATTTTCGCTCTCGGTCCGCATATTCCGATATGAATTCGGTAAGCCATCTGACTACCGATCTTCCAAAAAAACGAAAGGATAAAGACAGAGACACACCGTACAGGTCCAAAACTGCCGACAATGCTTCCGTTAAGCTAGTTGTCAGTTCTCTGGTCCTCATTGAGGTGCTTTCGCAGCCCCTGATGCCCGCTTCTGTGGATTCGCAGGCCGCTACTGAGACCCGTTCTGAGTTTGGTATGCCGCAAGACTCTTCTTTGACTAAGGATCCTGCGGATGTCTCTACCTTGGATGGGTCTGGAGCTGCTGAGCAGGCACCGGCTTCCGAGGAATTTCTTCGCACTACCAATAGTCGACTCAAACTGACAACTTCTTTTGCGTCTTCAGTTCTTTCTAAAACTAATGAGTTTCTAAGGGCCAGGGTATGAGATACACCTAAAAAAACGATGACCCAAGCTCGGGTACGTACTTCTGCCATTTTAAGCATTTGAGATTGAGGCATGGAAGACCTTATCATGCTCATTAGGGGACGCCAACCTACCCCTTCCAAAAGAAAAAGAGACTTGTCCCCAGTAGTTTTATCTGACCAGGAGTCTGATGACTCTGAGGTTTCGGAATATGAAGACATGCAACCCTTATCTGCTTATGAGGATTCAGATGCAGAAGAATCCATTCCTTCTGCCTCTCCTCCAGAGGATTTTTCATTTGGTGAAACCCTACATACTTTAAGGGAGCATTTCCTATGGGAATGTCAGGACTATCCTCAGTCCAAAAAGAGACTCAGGGAATTCTTAGATTTACCACAGCACAGACCTTTAGCCATTCCTCCTGTCGTGGATGTTGTAGATGATGTCTTTATGGAATCAATTTTGACTCCTGACACCCTTCTTCCTGCTCCCAGGAACCCTGACAGGTATTACAGAGTCCCTGACTCTCATAAATGTCTTCTAAAAAATCCTACTGCTGACCCAGAGGTCATTTCCCAAGGACCTAAAGGAATTAAAGCAACCACAGCTAAGAATCCCACCCCCTCAGACAGGGATTCCTGAACTTTAGACAGATGGGGTAAAAAAGTATACACCTCTGCAACTCTTGCCATTAGAGCGCTAAATTGTCAGTTCCACATGCTGAAGTACCAGCAACATACCTTGGAACTCCTCAAACAAAAAATATCTACCTTTCCTGCGTGTGCAGAAAATAATTACAAAAGTTTATGCATTCTGCAAGCCAAGTTAGTAAACACACCTTGCAATGTGGCTTTGACGCCCTAGAAGCATCTTGCAGGGCAGCAGTCACTGGTTCTGTACTTAGAAGGCATGCTTGGCTTAAGGAACAGACCTTGCCAGACCATGTCAAATCCAAACTATTGGACGTACCATTGAACAAAGACAATTTGTTTGGCACCAAGGCAGAAGAGATCTTAAAAAAGATGGAAGAAAAAGCTAAATCTATATGCAGACAAAGACCTCTTACAGGTCAAGCCTCCGAGGTTCAGTAGGCATTGCCCATCCAAGCACTGGTCCTTTCCACCCCCTTCAAGGCCAGCTCAGCCAAGACTTAGGAGAAGCAGATCCCCCAGACAGCAGTCCCAGGGAATGCAGAGATCTAAGCAATGGAGTTCCTCCACTTCAAAAACAGGAAGTGCTAAGCCACCCTCTTATCGAAAGAACTCACAATGACTTTACACCTCCAACCCTTACCTCTACCCACCTGCTTGTGCCCTAGGAGGAAAACTCTCCTCCCATGCAAGCAACTGGGCCTCTATTACCAACGGCCGATGGGTACTCAACATAGCTTCCCAGGGATACATATTTTATTTCCACACTCTGCCAACCCCAACAGGGTTCCCAGATCTTCCTCCAAATCAGTGGGCAGAGGCCAAAAAACAACTCCATTCCCTGCTCTCCATGAAGGCATACAGCCTGTTCCTGCAGACCAGATAGGCCAAAGTTTTTATTTCAGGCTTTTCCTGGTACCCAGGAAAGAGGGCACCTGGTGCCCAATCCTCTATCTATCAATTCTAAACACCTTCCTGGTGATATCAGAATTCAAAATGCTCACCCTCCAGCAGCTTCTTCCTATGCTTTCCAAGGATGCTTGGTTAGCCACCCTAGACTTAAAAGAGGCCTACCTACATATCCCAGTCAGGGAATTTTGCAGGAAATATCTACGTTTCAGGGCAGGATCTATGCACTTTCAGTTCTCTGCTCTTCCCTTTGGCTTATCCACTGCTACCAGAGTTTTCACAAAATGCCTGGCTCCAGCCATTGCTTTTTGCAGACAAAGAAATATTCAAATTTACCCCTACTTAGACGACTGCCTGATTCAGACAGACAGTCAGGAAAATGTGTTACAGCACCTGACCTTTGTAAAGGACCTACTAACCTCCCTGGGGTATACTGTAAACGAAAAGAAATCAAAACTAGTCCCAACTCAAAAAATTGTATTCCTGAGAGCAAGCCTGGACACAGCATTCCAGATGGCATGCCTTACTCCAGAAAAATATGCCTACCTGACAGGCTACTTTTCTCAACTAGCCACCAGAACCCAGTTATCCGCAAGGAAAATCCTGCAAGCTCTAGGGTTCATGGCCTCCTGCATTCTACTCATTCCATATGCCAGACTGCATATGAGGAAACTACAATAGTACCTAAAAAGCCTTGGGTGTCAACACTCTCAGGACCTGGAAACTATCATACCTATGATACCCTGTCTAAGGAAAGATTTTCTTTGGTGGGCAGCAGCATGCAACCACAACAAGGGTTTTCCCTTCTCACAACCCCATACCACCCAGACCCTCACCACAGATGCATCAGATTATGCCTGGGGTGCACACCTGGATGGCAGGTGCATTCAGGGCCATTGGACCTCAAATCAAATAATCTGCACATCAACCAAATAGAGATGCTAGCTGTTCAGCTCTGTTGGATCCAGCTCAAGTTATTCCAGGGGCAGCTGGGAAACAGGGCTTTATTCCAAGTTGTTCCTTGAATCCAATAAGTTAGGGAGCCCAAGACTGATCTTGGAGCACAGCGGCAAGCATAAGTTCTAGCAGCTGCTGCTATGGGACTCCTGCCTTTGTTCCTGGAAGGTGTCAGTTAACATGAATGGTGTTTACTAATACAGAGGTTTGAATTCCACTTGGAGGATTAATGTACTTTTCCATGTTCTCTCAGAACGTCCAATGCACGGTACTTCCATTTTCTCCATGCCCAAGATCTTAATAAATTATTTGATTGAGAATCAAGAGGCCCTCATTTTCAGACTCGTTTTGCTTCTCTGCCTGGACAACTGGCTGTAGATCTTTGGATTGTTCCATCAGGTAGAAATTTCCTAAAGTCTGGCTCAGAGCTTTCATGTTACAGTTTGTTTCCTGAACTGGATATTTGCCTATCACCTTCTCTCACTAGACAGGGCCCAGGAGTTCAGGGACCTCACTTTCTAGGCTTTTCAGCAGTAGAGTGTCCAGGATCGTGCCCTTCTTTGACCCAGTAATTTTCTGCTATCAAATATCTTCGTGGTTTCCTTTGCTACCTAATTGTGAGAGTTCCAAAGAGAGCAGTTTGATGAGTTGGGTACTTTGATATCAGTAGCCTTAGAATCATTACTCCCTTTTAGACACTCTGCCATACCTCTCAACCTCTTTGTTCAAGAAACAAAGCAAAAAAATATTGGGGTGACAAAGGCCCAAAATCAAGGACAGATTTTAAATATTGCTCATACAGACTTAGAAAGTTGATAGAATAATATATTTTTACATTATTGTACATTTTTCAAAGGATATGAGGTCTAAAACTCAAATATATGTCATTATTTAATTACTTCATTACTCAGTGATCTACCAGAAAACCACAAATTTTATGACGAACATATCAAACATATGAGGGAAAAATCAAGACACTTGAGAGGTATGCACTCTGTTTATAATGGGCATCTGCTGCCATTATTTGGGGTGGCATCTGTCAGCTGACAGTTGGGCTGAGGCCCTCTCTTCCTCCCTCTTTCTGCAAAGCAAGACCCGCAGAAGTACATATTTGTTATTTTTTACAATGTGTCATGCATACCTTTGTGGGTAGTTTGAGTTCTACCATTATTTGAACTGTATTGCAGCTGCATAGGATTTGCTAGTTTGTGTCTGAGTAACACAGTTCCTGTACATTCAGGTAGTCCCACAAGCCCAGGTTTACACTGAGCTTACCATGCTGGACCAGGAAACTTTTGTTCCTGATGCTTTATTCTTGGCATAGTAAATACAGTCATAGCCCACATTCACAGAGTGACAACTGTGTATTCCTCAGTGCCAGCTGCCACTGGGCTTATCATCCAGGGTGCCTAAATTTGCAAATGTTGATGGGAAGAGCCCTTTTACAGTGCCTGTAAGGGAAAGTGGAAAAGACTCTGTGAATGCCACAGAACTGAATTCAGTTACCATGGATAACCTTTCTCATCTCAGACATCAGTTTGACTTGGGTCTCAGCTTTTGAAAGGATGACTTCCACTTATCAACCATTTTGACCTGTCGTGACCTAAGTGGGGCAGGACTGCGACCCATTACAGGATGGTTAAGATGTTCCTAAATTAGGAGTCCTACAGCTAAGGCATCCTGTCAGAAGTTTGTGCCAATCCCTCCTCAGACCATAGTTTTATGCATGCAGTGTTATTTCTTCCTTGTAAATTGACTGGCTAAGCAGATCTGAAGTTTCTGTGTTGTAAAACATTTTATTTGGTGGCTAATGGCACCGTTGTAGTTCCCCAAACTCCACCTCTTGAACTTGAGGAGCAATCCAGTATGATATCCTCACGACTTTATAAATAAATCAGTTCTAGTATTGCAGTGCTGCAAAATCAGAAACTTGCTATCACATTCCCTAATAGCTGCCTATCGCTTGGTGAGTGTCAGAGTTTCAAGGTCTCACAAGTGAAGAACTGTACCTTCATGTATTGGGTTAGTACCAGCCCTAATTTTGTTTGGTTTTTTTTTGTTTGTTTGTTTTATATTTTTTTGCCAAATATAGGTGAGAAGTGTCTCTTGTCTATCTCCCTAGCTTCCCTCTAGGTGTGCCCATCTTGGTAGGATCACCACTGTCAGTTGCTGTTTACCTCATAAAGGTGCATGGCTTTTGGAAGGTGGTTTGATTATTTTTTTTTTTTTTTTTTTTTTTTTTAACAATACAACAACAGGGTTTTGGTGTTGGCAAGATGACTTTTTCCAACTGGCTTCTACGCTGCATTCTTTTCTGTCATCAACAAGTGAGCCCTTCCCAAGCTAATGCACTAAGATAATTCCATGTGAGTAGTCACTGCCGCTGATGTCTGCTTGTATAATGTCTCAGCGGCAGACATTTGTGCTGCAGCAAGTTGAATTTTTATGCACACATTATGGCTATCTGATGCAGGAGCAGGGCTTCTGAGGGGGGAATACCTAGCATCTTCTGATTCTCCCTTGTCCTTGTTTCTGAGGTTTATGTGCCACTTCTTTAGATTTTTCCTATGCATAAACCACTGTAGAGGTCCCCTCACCAAGAAATAGTGCAGATACTTGGGTATTAACTGTATCAGCTAATCTTTAAAAAGAGCATGAATTAAGAAATTATTATTGTTATTTTTAATGGAGTAATACCCTTTTCCCAAAGGACCAATTTCAGGTACTGCTTGAGCAGTTGGGGCACAAAAAGAAATACAATGATTAGCTACAGATGATGAATAATATAGGTAGGTCAGTACTGATACATTAAACGTGTTTTATTATTCTGATGGTTAGGTTAATGGAGGAGTTTACTCATACGTGATACTCACAAAGTGGGCAGTGCAAGCTAAAATAATCTTATTAACACAGATCAGTTGAGAAAACATAAAAGCACAACTCAGGATAATATATGTCTGTGTATATGCATATATATATATGTGTGTGTGTGTATATATATATATATATATATATATATATATATATATATATATATATATGGTTCCCCTTCAGAAAGTCGAACGACCACAATCTCACAAGTCATATGGCCGAGACCATATGCCTGAAATAAGTAGCGGGGGGTGTGGGAGGTGCAGGGGGGCTTGCCCCCCTACAGAAACACTTTGGTGTGTTATGTTTTTCTTTTTTTAGCTCCCTTTCACGAAGACGAAGCTTCGGCCATATGCATTTGTCCGAAATTTCGACTTTGTGAAGGGGAAATATATATATATATATATATATATATATATATATATATATACACACACACACACACACACACACACACACACACACACACACACACACACACACATACATACGTGTTTTTCAGTCTTGACAAATGAATATATTACATGGAGCAGATGTAGAATTTGTAATCAATTCAAAGTGTGTAGACAGAGGAGAATTATGTTAATATATATATAAAAAGGATTAAGAAGCATGGAGATGAGTGGAGTGTAGGAGGGGCCAAGTCTTGTTAAGATAAGTTTTGTGGTAATAGCAGTATGATTGAAGCAGCAGCCTTTTCCCTGTTTCAGTGCACCCAGCTGACCATCAGCTGCCCAGCTACACCATCTTTACCTGGTGTCTATAGTACTTTCCTGCAGGGTGTGACCGGTGACCCCAGTAGCATGACGGGAAGGAGAAGCGGAACAGCTTGCAGCATTACATGTACTAGTCCTGCACATCAAGGGATTTTTTTTTAATTTGATGTATCCTAAATGGGTGGATCTAGTAATATCGCATGCATCCCTTCTCATAAATTTAGTTAGCTGTGATCCCCTCCCTGATGCCTAAGTTAGTAGCAATTTGCCTTGTGATTGTGGCACCGTCCCTATCAACAGGGATGCGTTATTATCACAGGCAGAAACTCCCCCAGAGTGGGGGAGGGGTACAGGACATTCTGACCCCAGCTGTTTTGAACCATGCATTAACAGTTACATTTCAAAGGTAAATCTGTACCACGTTAAATATATTTAAAACAACTTATAGACAGATGAAAATACTTCAGTTACACTAGTTTCAATCACGGAACAACAGAACATACTGAAACTCCAGGAATACCTGCAGCGTAGTGAGATCATAAATTTCAAAATGTTCACAGCCACCATAATGCCATGGAAACAACCGCTGTTGCATAGAAACAAATTCAGAATTACCAGTTTGTTACCATCTTGAGCTACAATTCTGTAATACTCCCATACAAGCCACAATGTATTTATTCTTAGAAAGGCAAAACAAATCAAAACTACGGTTACACCACAGCACACTAAAAATGTGGCATTAATGCCACCTGCTGATTCCCTAGTAAAATGCAAGAATAAAAATATTTTTGACCTCAGACAATTTGGGCAGGAAACAAAAAGTTATAAAACGCTCGTGCATATCCTGTGTATGTTCAGTTACACAGATTAATTTTATTGTTAACATGTTAAAAGCTGTTATTACTTTAATTAATTATATTTATATAATAAATAATATGTTAAAAAAATTACCATTACATATACATAAAATAATAATATTATTGTTAATTTCTTAAGGTTTTAATGTTTAAAATGTTAAGTAATATATAAACTTTCTATGTAAAATTCCTGATTAAAATATTAAGTTGTACAAAGCTGATATTAAATTTAATCGGGGTCAAATCGTCCAATTACTATTGTCATATACAGTAAATGTAAAATTTAATATGAAAGTGTATCCAATTGCATCGGGGTCAAATCGTCCAGGGTCAAACTGTCCTGCTTCCTGGGGGAGCTGTCACAGCTGCTCTTTCCCACCCTAGTCTTCCCAACTCTTTCATTGCCCGAGCATTTAGTCATTCTCAAGTCGTTTGGGTCATAGTCAGGACTCTGTCACACTTCATCTTGGAGTAATGGCACAAAGAAACAGCATTTTGATGTGCACTAGTTGGGTAAATAGTAAATCTGGATCAAAACTCATGTAGTGACACATATTCATGGATGTGATAGTATTTCCCAAAGGTCGTATTTTGTAATGAGTGTGCCCCCTCCTACCCTTATAGAAGAATGAATTTCCTATTATAAGAATCTGCTGGTTTGACTAGTAATTTGATTCCAAGACTTGTAGTACTCTTAAAATGTGTTTAATTTCCATGTTTGAAAATTCTCATTTGAAGAGGTTTATACCTGTGGGCATAGGGAACACATGCCCCTTATCTAGGCCGAGGGTTGCCAGCTTGGGGCAAAAGGGGCATTCCTTCACTTAACGTTGATCTTGGTAGAAACTTTGAAGAACTTTGCCAGAAATCATAGAACAGTATTTCCAAGCGTGTGGTACTGCAGAAGTAATGATACAGCGAGTATTCCTATACCTGCGGTGTCTGTAAGCTTACTTTGCAGTGAACACCTCTATTCCTATAGTAGGTACAGGGGGCATTTCCTGTTAAGAAATCTAGAAGATAGTTAGTTGTTCAGGAGGTGGTATGTGGCTTCACTTAACACTGTTGCCTGTGTTCACTGTCGAAAAGGTATTCCAGTTATGAAGCTGATGTCTTGTAAAATATTTCAACAATGTAGTTCTGACTTTTCCAAGAATTCTTGAAGCTTCCTGAGAGTGTTACTCGCCTGTAGAAATATTTTGTTTTAATGTAGTGTCATACGTTAATAGGTAGCTGGATAGTAGACGGTCAGTTATCATGCCATTTATAGCTTAGCTTAGCCTAGAACTCCGAGCATCAAAATTACTCCTGCCTTGAGAAGGGATAATGTCCAGTAGCCATTGTAACCATTTGAAATGTCAGGACCTGCTACAGGAAATTTCAAAACAAGGAGATTGAAAGGCCAAATGATTGAACTTGTATATAACAGGTCTGAGATACCATTTCTCAGAAAATTCCCTTTTTTCCAGGTTATGGCAATTTCAGAGTTGGTATATGTAAGTTTGGGGATGTGGGAGGCTTAACCCCGTTCAAAAAGAAGTTTTAAGGAGAAGAATGATTTTTGAGATTTGCTCTTCTCCAGGTTTTCGATCTTGTTTTTTTGGCACTCTTGCTTTTTTTAAGTGCCAACATTTCAATAGGGAGCTGAATATCTCCTTCCTTTTCCCACAGAACTCATTTTGTACAAGAATCAGTTCAATTTTTCAGTTTGCTATTGAGGTACTCGTTGCATGTACTCAGTACTTGTTAAGTAGTTTCCTTTCATTGATGCTTACCTTGTGCCCTTTTGCTGGTATCGTTTTCCACATTAACTTTTTAAATGCATTTGCAAGCAACTTAGATGCCTTCAGTTATTGCTGCTGTTGGGGGTATGATTACAGCAGGGATTCTGAAGTCAGTTATACCTATATCTGGCATGCTTAAATTTGTATACATTCTATCTTGGGGGTTAGTTCGGTTAGCTCTGTGAAGCAAATGGGATAACGAAACTTAATGGTGGATTGCTTAACAAGAAAAACATTACACAAAGAATTATTTTACAACCGTGATGAGCTATGTTTAGATAGCTTTGCACAGGCAGCCATACTACGGAATGTGCAAACAGAATGTAGACAAATGTATCTCCATGTGGAACAGTGGGGGACTTTGCCCTGACCTAAGGTCGCACTGTGACAAAATACAAGAGAAAAACACCTGTATGTTATTACTTCATTTGCCATGATATACTTACTTTGCATGTGAGCTTTTTTTTTTTTTTCTTATTGTGTTGACTTTAGGCTTGGAGAGTCCATAGCCCACTGGCTTATTTGTTCTTTCTAGGGTGGAGACTGTGCAGGATGACCAAAACTGTCCCATGGGAGAATCAAAGATTATTTTTAGTATACTCTGCCCACCAGCACTTCCCAAATGTATTGTTTCCAGCGTGCACAAGTGTGCACATCTGCTATTGTCATCTGTCTGTACCCCTTACTGACTCTTTACTTTCTAACAATAGCCACTGGCTTCCATGAGAAGCTAACAGCCTATGTGAAAGCCTACAACACCCTATGTCCCTGGGAGATGAGAGGTGGTCATTAGCTCTTCACATTCTCTTCTCTACCCCACCCCATCCTCAGGTATTCATTCTTTGTTTGAACTCAGTTCACCTTCACTGCATGCAAAAGGCCTGTATACCATCAAGATCATCTCTCTTTATACCTGTATTATCCTTATTTGACCCCTTCCCTGCCCCCTTTTTTAATCAGTATGAAGACTGCTGCAAGTTCTTCTATGAAACTTAACATGCTTTTAAAGTCAGAGTGCCAACACACTGATTATTTTTGTTCCTTCTCAGGTAGATATCATGCAGATGTGCATACTTGAAATGAAGAATCGACCTGGCAAACCTCTGTTTCACTTAGAACATTTCATTGAAGGCAAGTACATCAAATACAACTCCAACTCTGGGTTCGTTCGAGATGACAATATTCGGCTTACACCACAGGTGAGTTAAATATGAAAACATTTCTGACTTGACTAGATTTAGCAGCATCTGTTTGTGTTTTCCCTTTCTTTAACAGCAGCAGCATTTTTCCTTTCTGTCATTTAGTATAGTGTGAAGAGATCACTCTGCTCCTGTGGATCTAGGACTGTTGAACGAAACTTCAGCAGTCCGAATCCACTATCACCAAACACACTTTAACAAAAGCACTTTCACCGCAAAAGCTCTTTTGCTAAAGTGTGTTAAAAAAAAAACATTAAATCTACTTTTATGCAGAGGGGCAAGCCCCCCTACACCCACCATGTGGTGGGCTGTGCCCCCCACCCTACTTTAATATTCTCACTCTGAGATTGCACTACAGTGGGGAAAAGGGAATTTTCACTATTCCCAGACCCTTCTTATCATCCCTTTATTCTGCTGCCAAGACATTTTCATCATCTCTTCAGCCTAGAGAAATGTAGCAAAAGGAGTGTACCAGGCTTTTGTCCCCAGATTAGATTGTAGGTAGGAGCTGTAACCAGCAGCCTTTATTTCACTTATTGAGAAGGATTTTATAGTTCTGGTCGAGGGTTTGGCTCGTAATTCTCCCTTGGCTGGTATAGAGCTTGAGTCTTCCTCCCAAGGATTTTCTCCTACGTCTGCTGGATTCATGGTTGCTGACCATAGTTAATGATTTTTGTTTGTTTGTATAATTTTATCTGACTTCAGCCATTCTGCTTCCTACGACTGATTCCAAGGCTCTCTGCTCTGTACAGCTGAAGTTGATGAGATCATATAAAATAGGACCTCATGGCAGATAATCAGATAATTTTTTTTTTTAGTAAACTGGTGTCTTACCCACAGGTTTCTGCTCCAAACTGAGGCACTCCTCGCCTGCACTTGCATCACCTACATGGACTTACAACCAGCCCTTTCTCTAGTCTTCAGGTTTCATTTCCTTCTCCAGTGCCCACTGGTATGAGAGAGCAGTGGTCCAGTACTGAAAACGTAAGGCAAAGGGGTTTCCTTCCACCTTGCTTTCTGTGTCCTCTTTTTCTAATGCAAATGAGGAGTCAGCGGTTCTGTCAGAGACAGACAGACAGACAGTGGCAGTTACCCCGCATTCCTTTTGTAATCTTTGCCTTAGTACCCCTCCTTTGGACAAACTCTTTGGATGATGAAGGGTACGTCTTGATGCGTCATAAGAAGTGCTACATAAACATGGGGCAAGAAAATGTGGACATCTCTGTGAACAGCTTCTTCAGAATTGGTTATGGATGGTGTCATTCACACAACCTGGAAGCATGTTAATTCTCTCATTGACTTCCTAAAAAAAGATGAGTTATATTCCTAGGGCAGACCCAAACTTATAAACTTCTTTGAATTAATCTAGAGTGATATTCCCATGTCTCGTCTGCTGCATGGTACAAACCTGAGACTAATATCTGGCTTTCATTAATTCCACCTTTTCTCTGGAAAGACTTGATTAGAACACCTACACTGTCACTACATTTAGGCTGCTTGACAAATTGTCCTCATGAGGTCCATTTATAGGATTAACTAATGTCTCGAGCAGTAGACATAATCTAACTCTCGCTCTTTCTGTATCTCTCAGGAAACCTGCTGAAAGTCTTCTGAGAGCCCCCAGTATGCGTGTTTGTGTAACCTGCTATAATTTCAGTGCCACTGACACTGGTACCAGTGAAGTATCTATAGGTATCTGCATGCATAGAATGGAATGGCTCCAGCCTTCTTCTCAAGGAATCAACATAGAGAATCCTAGACAGTTCTTTCAAGGTGAGGTTCTGTTTGGTCGAGGTAATGAATACCTAACAGGGGGCATAAAACGTGATACTAAGATGTTGTCCTCCAAGTGCTGTTTACACATCTGCTCAGGCTGTGGCTTTAGGCTATTGGCATAAAACTATTTCAGCATCACCACTGCAAAGCTGTAAAGTGCATGCCATCCAGAACTCATCTCATCCACCTACTGATTGATTTGTTTATGTAATTTTTGCTTTTCAGCCCACCCAGAAGTTTTAATTGGGTGGGATCATACAACCTAAGTTTGGGCAGTAAAATAGGAGGTGACTTTTCTAGCTTCATAACAGCTTGGTAAAACATTACCAGTAATCAGTGAATGTGTATCTTGTAATGTATGACATTCTTTGAAGTGAACATCACAGTATAATCTTTCTGTAAGAGATCATTAGTATTTCCAGACCTGCTGAGCCAGTCTCAGTTCCTCCCCTGAAGAAACCTGTTAAAAGGAGGGAGTGGGCTTGGGTATGCCACTCATTACTGTTTTTTAACACCACAGAAAGGTGGGGGTTCGGCTCTGTATCTCAGGTCTGACCTTTATCCTATATTTAAAATATATCAGTTTTAATGTGGCCCAACCTTATTGATGTAGTACTGATGAATATCATTTACAGACATGACAATGCCTCTTTACCTGCAGGTTTCCGTGGCTGTTCAGCACTTCTCTTAGATGGTGCATTTGGGCACTAATCAGATAAGCAGGTATTCCTCAGGTGAATCACAATGGTGGTGACAGTGTGCAATGCAGAGCCCCCCACCCCCAGCTGCTGTGGCTACTGGATGAGGGACTACTGGTGAACCCCCTGTTTATACTTTTTAATCTTCTGATATCAAGTCAGTCCTATCTTGGCTATAGTTTAAAGGCATGTCCTTCAAGTAGAATGTCGCTTGTTCCCTTCTAACATTCCTGTTCATATGGTGCTGTTCTGGTCTCCTGTTGCTGTTGGGCTTTCTTGGCTTTCTTGCCACAGAGTCAAACTGTAGAGTTTATTTGCTGGAAGAGGTGGATTTCCTGGCTGTACAGAGTTTAATCATGTGTGTATGCTGTTTCATGTGCTTACTGCAGCTTCTGTCTTCATAGTTTTTGTGCACCCATGTTTATGTGAGAATGTTTCATTGGTCTGTCTAATGTGAGTAGCTACATGTTTTCATATCTTCTCCTGGTGCTGGATCCTTATCAGTAAATGTGGGCCTTTTGAACTTTACAGCTCACTTCAGTGTGGGCAACCCATTCCACTGCCAAAGTCCAAGGTAGATTATGGCAACAGGGCTTCCTGGGGGGTGCACCGATCAGGCCCACTGTGTCCACTTAGAGAAGGAGCTACACATCAACACCGTGGAGCAGAAGAAAGGTCTTGTACCTTCATGGGTGATTCAGATCCATTTCTAATTAGACCAGATATTTAGGCACTAGTAATGTAATCACATTATGGTTCTTATGGAAAGCTCTGTCTCGTAATGAGCCATGGTGTGAAATATGGCCCCTGTGGTTGTTCAGATCTCTGTAAAGGAAAACTGTGTCATAGATGACCTAGGTCACTGTCCAGATTTGTTTCTGGATGTTATAATCCAACCATCTGATGCAAGAACTCATTTCAACCACTGAGGTCTCTTAAAGTGGTTTCCATTTACAGACTGTGAAAATAGGTTTCTTCTCTTAGTCTGCCATCTCAAGTAGAACCATAGGGAATAAGAAGTGGATGCCTCTTCCCTTCACTGAGTGAGCTTGTTTATATATATGTTACCTTCCTTTCTGCTTTTCCTACACCTTCCAGACCACATCAGACTCACTCTGGTCAAATTATAATAACTTAAAAGGACTTATATGTAGCTCTGTGGTCATTGCAGCAGGGGACTGCATTGAGATTTTCATGCATCTCTTCCACTCCCACATACAGTTCAAATTTGACTTACCAGGTAAATCCATTTCTTCCCATTGCCCTTGAGGAGGGAACATCAGACATTATGATGGTAGCTCACAGGTCATACCCTACTTGTCTGACTTATAGTGCCATGTGGTAGGTAGCATTTCCCCATTTGGGCTGGAGAACAGAATTAAGACCCACCCTTGGCATCCATCCAAAACTACTTGCTCTCCCTCTAGCATTCTCATATGTATGAGCCACTGTCCTATTATGTGCTTTTGTCTTGGACTTTCATGATCTGGTGGATAGTAAAATTTTGGCTGAGCACAAGCTGACCTGGCAGATGTCTTGACTGAAATCTGTGTTGTAGTATTCTTAACATACAAGTTTTGATCTGGTGATGTCTGGCCAGGGTAACGAAGCTTTACCTTCCCAAGGCATGTGTCTGATGCATGACCTCAGCTCGTATGTGTTGAGATGTATAGATGGTCTTATGCGCAAGTACCTCAGACTATCTCACCACCAGTCCAAATGTAGGTCACGCATCCCTTGGACTGATCTTCGTTGGGACAGTGGTACCGTTGCTTCAGTTTATCACATTCCAGATAAGTGCCCCATTGGAGAACCTTCCTTTTTCACCTATTTTGAGTGTGTTGATCACTTTTATTAGATGTCAGCTAGGAGAGGTACGTGCAAGTGTGATAGGCAGATCCTATACAAGGACTTGCACACTAAGAGAATCTTTTTTGTTTAGGCTCAGAACATGACTTCAAAACCTGCTCCATCTGCTAATCCTTTGTTCCTAAAACCCTTAGTTTGAGGCTTTCTTCCCTGAACACATTCCTTAAAACTCAGCATTTAAAACACCTGACCCAAGCCAAAATGGCAGAATCCCCTACATCCAACATCAATGTCTGCCAAAGAAGAAACTCAAAAGACCCTGGGACGACTCACAGCCTCGCATCTCTGAGTCAGATGCACCAGCTGAAGTTAGAGAACCCGTGGTCCGTCAGATACTGTCTCAGTTACCCACTACGAGACCCTGTTTGAGGCTGGTATGGCTCCTGAGGCCTTGTAGGTGTTAGATGCCTCGGACGAACCACATCTCATTGTTTCAGAGGACCCACGTGGAGTGCCTCAAATCCTTGTCAGGAAAGAGGCTCTTGATACTCTGATTGAAGCGCGCTAAGGTTCTGAGCCTCAGAAACTAGTTGAGGCACACATCCTATAAACAAAAACCAGAAAACTAGGCATGTGACATTACCTACATTTCCCAAAGAAAAAGAATTGATGCACTTCTCCCAGGGCTTATTTAAGGAAATCTTGACTCTGAACCCTCCTTCCTTTGTGTCACAGCTGCCATAGGCCATGCCACAAAGACATACTCAAGATTATTCTTCTTCCTCTGAGGAGGAACAGGATCTGGTTATTCCTCACAGATGCATTCCCCACAACAGCTTTCCTATGATGAAGTAGACTCCGTCTCCCCTGAATCCCCTACTGAGGAGGCCGCCTTTGAGGAACCATCCAGAGCATGATAAGATATTTTGAATGGCAGTCTAAGCAAATCTTGGATGTTCAAAAGAGGTAGTACAGTCTCCTAGGAATGGGCACTCCAGCCTCCTCTCCAGTCCTTGCAGATGCATATCAAGATGCTTTTCAGTTTATATCTTCATCTTCTGATTGTCATTCTCCAGCACCTAAAAGACCAGAAAGATTCTACAAGGTGCCTGACGAGCTTGAATACCTCTATAAGAACTCTGTGGTGACCCAGCTGCTGTCTCCCCATCCTAGGACAAGCCTTCTAATCTTCTCCCCAGTGCTAATGCCCTCACCACTGACAAGGGTAGTAGGGCTGTGGATAGGTGGAATAAGAAGTTCTACACCTCTGCCACTCTTGCATTCAGAGTTATCAGCTACCATAAGCAGATGACTAAATATTTGCTATCTGTCCTGCAGTCTCCGAATAAGATGTCAGACCCACTATCTGCATATTCTAAGCAACAAATGCAGACCTTACTGATGCAAGGAACTCAAATTGCTAGGCATAGCATCAGTTGCAGCTGTGATGCTGTGGATGCCCCTTTCAGGGCTGCAGTCATGGGTTCGGTCATTAGATGTTATGCTTAGTTTAGCAACCAACCCATCCCTGAGGACTTTAAACCTAAAATCCTAGATTCTGCCCTAGGCAAAGACCTCCTGTTTGATCCCAAAGCTGCAAAACTCTTCAAAGCCTGTGCAGGCTAACACAGGAGGCATGGCACCTAGCTACATAAATGGGCAGGCCTCTGAGAGCTGCATACCTTCCCTCACAGGAGAATGTACTGGTGGATTCACTAAGCAGGTCCTTGGAGGACCCTCACAAATAGACCCTGAACAAACACATTTTCAAAAATATAAGGCATCAGTTGGGAACTCCACAGGAAGACCTATTTGCTTCTCCAGAAAACCACCAGTTTCCATGGTTCAGCACCAGATGTCATTCCCCTTAGCTTGGAGGACAGATGCCTTCTCTTGCCAGTGGTCGGGGATATTCCTGTCTGCCTTTCCCCCTCTGCCACTACTCCTAAAAACCCTTCTATATGTTCAGAAAGGAAGCCCCAAAACTCCCACTCCTGGCCTCTTTCTGGCCAAGGCATTGTTGGTTTTCTCTCCTATTCCACCTGTCCAAGGGAAACTATTGGAAACTATTGCTGCAACCAGACCTGCTCACTCAGCAGCAAAGGCTGCTTCTCCATCCAAATCTAACCTCTGTCAGTCTCATTCTGTGGAAAATAGGGTTCTGAACCCTAAAATACACCACTTCTATGAGGAGGTGGTACAGATTCTACAGGAAGTCGGGAAACCTACTACCAGAAAATCATATATAAGTAAGTGGAAAAGATTTTCAGTTTGGTACTTCAGGCACAGCCGGGACCCATTTGTATCAGTTATTCCTGCTGTCCTCAAATACTTCTAATTACTACACTCTGGTCTGGCCTACTCTTCCATGAAATCCTGTCTGTCTGTCTGCCTGTTGAGCCTCCTTTCATGTCCAAGATAGAGGTCAAATGTTTCTGCACCTTAAGCCGCCCAAGAAGCCTATTCCTCCTCCCTGGGATCTCAGCTTTGTGCTGGAAAAAAACTAACTTTGTCCCTTTTTGAGCCAGCAGCCTCTGTCACTTCAAAATTCTGCACCAGGAAGACTGTCCTTCTGCTGGCTCTTACTTCTGCCTGCAGAGTGTCTGAACTTCAAGCTCTCATGGCTGTTCCACCCTTTCTCATATGCTAACAAGGACAAGATGACTCTTGGGGCCAGTCCATCATTCATGCATAAGGTGGTGAATGAGATGTCCCTCAACCAGACCATGCACCTGCCTACCTTTTTCCCTAATTCTCCAAAATAAGGGGGAAACAATTCTCCACTCACTAGATGCTCACGGGCAACCAAGATTTTACTTGGACAAAACAAAAACTGTCAGAAAAACTGACCAACTTTTTGTCTTATTCATGGTTCCAAACTGGACCATCCTGTCTCTAAGCAAACCATTGCATCTTGGATATCTAAGATTTATTTTATTTATTTATTTATTTATTTAACATTTGTTGACCGGGAATGTCCGACTAGGTTCCACAGAGCCTGTTTTCAGCGGAGGCCCGGGGAGAAATGCTCCAGATTATTTCTTTCTGTTACACACAATATGGGAAAGCATTGCTTCCTACCTTCCAGCCCAAGAGCACATTCCACTAGGGTGGTGGCCTCCTCTGGGGCATTCCACAACAATGTAGATGCCAGATCCATCTTCAAAGCAGCCACCTCGTCCTCTCTGCACACAAGATTGATACCTTTTCAAGATTCAGGGCTTCCTTTGCTAGGTCTGTCCTGTCTGATTTCTTGAACAGCTCATCCTTCTGAGAGGCTATTTCTGGAGGCAAGTCTCCCAAAACTAAAATTAAGACTAAACAAACAACCAAGTCAGGGTCTCCAAAACCCTCCTCTTCATCTTTGGCTTCGGAGTCATCACAGAAAAGATCAAAAACAGAGCCATGCATCGGGAACGTTTCTCCCCAGGCCTCCGCTGAAAATAGGCTCCGTCCTAGTTAGACTTAAATATTAAATAAGCAAATAAATAAATAAAATGTAGCCAACCTCCCTCTTCTCTATCTTCTTCAGCTCTGGGAATCACCTATATGTTAAGAATACTGCAACAGTGGTTTCAGAAAGGACATAATACAGTTGTGTAAGACTTTGCCATAACAGTAGATGCCCATCTAATCACTGTTGCAATATTTTTCCCATCCTCCTTTCCCTGTTATAGGTTCATAGGTTAATACTAAGCTAACTGCCCTTGCGAATCATTGTAAGCCTAGCCAGTTATGCCTTGTGAGACTCAAACCCTGCACTTTGTGTTTGTAAGGCAAACACCTTAACCATTAGGCCACCCTCCCAACTTCTTTTCTTCTGTTCCTATTTGTGTCTTTCCCTCTGACATACACTATCACCTGATAGACTGCTTTCAGGGGAATTTACTTAGCTCTTTGAGCTACACCCCTCCTGTCTGGCCACTTTCATGTGTCAGTACTCTTCAGGCCGCTAACTAGGAGGTAGTCGGAAAGGTAAAGATTTTGTACCCCAGCCAGATATCAGCTGACGAAAACCAGTATGTTAAAAATACTGCAACAGTGATCAGTAGATCTACTGATCTTATGTTGTCAATTTTCATTCTATCCTGAACTGATGGATGTTCATCGTGTTTCACTGTTGCAGTCATTACACTTGGGTTATCCTGCTGGCAGGCTACCCGCAGACAGCCTGAATTCCAAAGTCCTGGTCCGGCGTCGGTTGCTGTCGCCTCTTCCCTGATGTCAGTGCACCAGGGGTATATAAGATGCAGCCGATGCCATTTTCTTCAGTTTTTCTTGCCGCACGGTGCCCGAAGCAAAACCAGTTCGCAAGTGCCAGTTGGCCGTCTCCTGAGATTTTCGAAATTGAATTTCAGATCCGAAGTCTTCAATAAAGCTAAGTACCCCATTGGGGAAACTTTTTTCTTGCTCCAGTCCGATGTCAGAAAAAGTTAACAATTGTATTTCTTGTGGGAAGCAAATGCCTCATAAGGATTTTCATTCTTACTATATTCCTTGCCTAGGCCCTGACCACGAAGTTGCTAGTTGTCGGTTTTGTGCTAGATTTAACCAACGCACTATTAAGCGTCAGTACGATTTTGCATTTCATTACTTTGGCCGAAGGTTTAACTATATAATGCCGTCAGAACAGCCAGTGACCGGAGTTCATAAAAAGCGCAAGGAAAAAGAAAAGGACAGGCATCCGAGGTCCAAAATTGACGACAAAGCCTCCTCTAGGCCAGTCGCCGGTTCTCAGTGAGGCGCTTTTGCAGCCCCTGACACCCGCTACCTCAGAGCCACAGCCCGCCTCCGACTCCCATGTGGAGACTACTAGGCCTCTGGATACTCAAGGTATTGGGCCTTCGGAAACTAATCCCTCAGATGGGTCCGGAGCCGCTGAGCAGGCATTGGCTTCTGAGGGTGTTTTCAGACCTACACAGCTTTATATCAAGCCAACCTCAGCATCCAAGACAAAGACTAAAACAGCTTTAAAGACAAAGAAACAAGTACAGCATTCTCCTGGACAGACTTCCATGCCTAAGAAACAGATGCTGAAAATGTCCGAAGACCTAATTACTTTGATCAGGGGTTCCCATCCCCCTCCTTATAAAAGGCCTAGGCAAGACACTGAATATGATTCCTCTGACCAGGTTTCCATTTCATCTGACTCCTCTTCAGAACAGGGATACTCTCTTCCTCCCTATGAGGACTCTGATGCTGAAGAATCTGTCCCTTCAGCCTCTCCTCCTGAGGACTGTTCTTTTGGGGAAACCCTGCACACCATGAGGGAGCATTTCCACTGGGAGAGCCAAGATTATTTAGAATCTAAGACAAGGCTCAGAGATTTTCTTTTATTGCCTCAACACAGACCTCTTGCTATTCCTCCTGTACTAGACATTGTAGATGATATATTTTCAGAGTCCAGTCTGTCTCCTGACTCTTTACCCCCTGCACCAGTTAAGCCAGATGCTACAGGGTTCCAGATTCACATACATTTCTATATAAAAACCCTGCTGACTCAGAAATTATATCTTAGGGTCCCAAAGGGGTCAAGGCTTCCACTGCAAAAAACCCTGTCCCCTCTGATAGGGATTCTAGAGCACTGGGCAGATGGGGGAAAAAGTTTACACCTCTGTTACCTTGGCTGTAAGGGCTTTAAATTGCCAGTTTCATATGCTTAAATATCAGCAATATTTAATGTATCTGCTAAAACAGAAAATGCTAACAAACTCTGACTGTACTGAAAACAAGGAAATGCAGGATTTATTGCATGCAGCTGAACAAGTGGGAAAGCATACTTTGCAATGTGGTTTTGATTCACTAGAGGCCTCTTGCAGAGCCGCTGTTACAGGCTCTGTCATTTGAAGGCATGCTTTGTTAAAGGAACAGAATCTGCCTGATCATGTTAAAGCAAAATTATTGGATGCTCCATTACAGCATGATACTTTGTTTGGTGTTAAGGCAGAAGAGGTGTTAAAGAAAATGGAGGATAAAACGAAATCTATGCAGACAGTAAAGGATTTCTTACAGGTTCAGCCACCCAGATTTAGCAGGAATTGGCCTTTTAAGAATTGGTCCTTTCCAGTGTCAGACAGGCCACAAAGAAGCAGATACAGACGCCCTAAAGGCAGATCTCAGCCCCAAGGCTCATACAGGCCTAAGCAATGGGGTGCTTCTACCTCCAAAAGCGGAGAAGACAAATCACAACCATTTAGGAAACAGTCTCAATGACTTCCCACTGCAAATGCCAAGCACTTATCTTTTGACAGCACCCTTAGGGGGAAAGCTAGCACTTTTTTCACAAAATTGGCACATGATCTCCCAAGACAAATGGGTACTGAATATTGTTTCTCAGGGCTACAGGTTCCACTTTCACACCCTTCCAAAGGCAAAAGGTATGCCAGACCTGCCACACAATCAATGGGCAGAGGCACAATCTCTCATGGACATGAGGGCTATTCAGCGAGTACCACAGCAAGAGCAGGGACAAGGATTTTACTCAAGGCTTTTCTTGGTACCCATAAAGGACAAAGCATGGATACCTATACTGGACCTGTCTATTCTAAATACTTTTCTGGACGTTCCAAAATTCAGAATGTTAACACTGCAGCAACTTCGGCCCATGCTGGGCAAGAAGGCTTGGCTCGTAACTTTGGACCTCAAAGAGGCATACCTGCATGTCCCAATCATACAGTCTTGCAGAAGATACCTCAGATTCATAGCTGGTTCAATGCACTACCAATTCTCTGCACTGCCCTTTGGCTTATCTACTGCGCCCAGGGTCTTCACAAAATGCCTGGCACCAGTAATTGAATTTTGCAGACAAAGAGGAATTCAAATATATCCCTACTTGGACGACTGCCTAACTCAAGCAGAGAGCAAGGACATTCTTCTAAAGCATTTGGCATTTATGAAAAGATTACTAATTTGCCTAGGGTATACAGTAAACGAAAAGAAATCAAAACTAGTACCCTCTCAAATGATAATGTTCCTGGGTGCAAGCTTAAATACAACTACCCAGATGGCTTATCTCATGCCAGACAAACAAAGGCAACTGACTTCTTACTTCGAAAAGATGGCAACAAAAACCCAGTTACCTGCAAGAAAAAGTCTGCAGGCTTTGGGCTTCATGGCATCCTGCATTCTGCTAATTCCATATGCAAGACTGCATATGAAGAAGCTACAATGGTATCTAAAAAGTGTTTGGACTCAACATTGCCACAGCCTGGAAACATTAATTACCCTCATTCCCTGCCTGCAACAGGAGTTTCGATGGTGGGCACTGGCCTGTCACCACAACAAGGGACAGCCATTCACTTTACCCACAGCCAGGCAGACACTAACAACAGATGCATCGGATTATGCTTGGGGGGCACTCATGGCAGGAAAATGTATTCAGGGCACGTGGCCCACAAGCCAAATGCATCTTCATATCAATCAAAAAGAGATGCTAGCTGTACAGAATGCCCTGACACCTTCAAGGATCTACTCCATCCAGGACAACTGTTGCTAAAGACGGACAATACTACAGTCATGTGGTACATAAACAAGCAAGGGGGCACACATTCCTACCCCCTCTGCAGGTAAGCCATGACTTTGTGGAACACAGCATTGACTTATCAAGTGCATCTGCAAGCACAATTCCTGCCAGGAAAGACAAATACTCTGGCAGACGAACTAAGCAGAAACCTCATGGACGAGTGGAAACTAGATCCACAAGTCAACAGCATGATAACAAGGAAATGGGGATGCCCAGACATAGATTTATTTGCCTCCCCGCACAACTGCCAACTACAGAGATTCTGCACAAGGACTTATCACAAACAAGCATGGAAGGTGGATGCTCTGTCATTCAGCTGGAAAGCCCTTACAGTATATGCCTTTTCTCCACTGCCTCTCCTCCCCAAGGTACTCCTAAAGGTCAGACAAGAGAAGCCAAAAATTATACTGATTACCCCAGACTGGCCACGCCAGCACTGGTACCCAATCCTAAAGAGCTTGTCTCAAGGCCCAGCCTGGATTTTACCTCACATTCCTCATCTTCTGACCCAACAAAACAGTCAGATCTTGCACAGCCAACTCAGAACCTTAAATCTGGCTGCATGGCGAATAATATAACCACTCAGAACACACCTCTCTCTAAAGCAGTTATGGATGTTATCTTGGAAGCCAGGAGGCCCAGCACCAGAAAATCTTATGCAGAAAAATGGAAGAGATTTTGTGCTTGGAACCAGGCACAAGGAATTGACCCACTTGTTCCAAATATTCCTCAGATATTACAATACCTAACTGAGATGCTGGACAAAGGCCTATCCTTCTCATCAATTAAGATCCATGCCTCTGCCATTTCAGCTCATTACAATACGGAACCACCTATTTTTTCACATCCACTGCTAAGGCAGTACCTCAGAGGGGCCAAAAACATAAGACCCCCAAGGTGAGCACCGATACCTACATGGGACCTCAATTTTGTCTTGGAAAAACTCACATTGCCTCCTTTTGAGCCAGCCAATACAGCCGAGATAAAATTCTTATCATGGAAAACAGCTCTGCTCCTAGCAATAACTTCAGCAAGAAGAGTCTCAGAGTTACCGGCATTAATGGCTGTGGAACCTTTTATCATTTTCCATCTGGACAGGGTTTCTCTGAGGACAAACCCAACATTTATGCCAAAGGTAGTATCCAGTGTGGCTCTTAATCAAACCATTCACTTGCCTACTTTTTATCCAAATCCACAGAATAAAGGGGAGAGACTTCTGCATTCTTTGGACATACACAGACAGCTACATTTCTACTTGGACAAAACTAAAGCTTTCAGAAAGACTTAGCAGCTTTTAGTGGCATATGCTGCAGGATCACAAGGAAAGGCTATATCAAAGCAGACTATTTCAAAATGGATAGGCCACTGCATTCGTTTCTGCTATTCACAACATGACAAATCAGTGCCTAAGGACATTAGGCCACATTCAAGCAGCGCAGCAGCCACCTCAGCAGTCAGAGGAGTACCAACCAAGGATATTTTGGAGGCTGCAACTTGGACTTCAGTGCACACTTTTACCAAGCACTACCACTTACCTCTTTAATCTTAATCCAGAGCAGGCTTTGCCACTGCAGTTCTGCAGGGCCTCATAGCCACTCCTAATTCTATTTAGACCCAACCACCCAACCTCAGCTTTGGGATTCAACCCAAGTGTAATGACTGCAACAGTGAAACACGATGAACATAGTACAGTTGTGTACCTACCATTAATGTAGATGTTCGAGTGTATTCACTGTTGCAGTCCAGGTTACCCACCATCCCCCTTTCTTTGCTGGGACTTATCTGTACCTCTCTATTCTATACAACCTATGTGGTGTATTTGCTTGTAGATGAAGGTATTGTTTATTTTACTCCATACTTTTTTTATGAGCAAGGTTTTTAGCCTACCCTTTTGGGGGCACCTGACATCTGGGGCAAGAAAAACTAAAGAAAATGGCGTCGGCTGCATCTTATATACCCCTGGCGCACTGACGTCAGGGAAGAGGCGACAGCAACCGACGCTGGACCAGGACTTTGGAATTCTGGCCGACTGCAGGTAGCCTGCCAGCAGGATAACCCAAGTGTAATGACTGCAACAGTGAATACACTCGAACATCTACATTTATGGTAGGTACACAACTGTACTTTTTGGATCCAATCTCTCAGATCCGACTCAGCCGCTGCTAAAGCTCGTGCCAACTAAAAACTCTCGAGTTTCTCCCTTACCCATAATGCATCAACCCCAGATCTTGTTTGCTGCTTTCAAAGCATGACATGGTTTCCATTCAGTCTTGAGCATTACTGAAAGTTAAGTAAAAAAAAATACCTTTTTCTTGACTAAAATCTTCATCTTTATTAGCAATTAGCATTTCCATTGCCTATTGTTCTTCTGTTTACCCCTTTACACTATTGTTGTTAGTTTTTCTCTTTCCCTAATACTTAATGCACTTCTTAAATAGTAATGATAGTATTTTCTTTCTCTTCTACATTTATTGTAGACTTTTTCTCCCAGTGTTGGTAGTTGTTAGTGTCTTTCTCCTGTTCCTCTGTTTAAAAATAAATAAATAAAAATTAAAAGTAGTAGTAGTTTTTTCTTTTTCTCTCTTTTTCTCTTTTATAGTTCTTAGTGCTGTAATTTACTATGGTGGAAAAAGGGCCTGCTGGCTTCATGAAATGTCTTAAGTGTGGCCATAAACTCCCCATATCAGTTGCCCACACTTTTATGTGTGTATTATTTAGGGCTGTTTCATTTGCAGAAAAACTGCTCTATTTGCCATGGGTTCAACCCCAGGGCTTTGAGCGTAAAAATATATTGATTTTAAAGGGATTGTTACCTTCATCCTTTGGAGAGGCTATTTCTGGAGACAAGTCTCCCAAAACTAAAACTAAGACTAAACAAACAAATTAGGGTCTGCAAAACCCTCCTGTTCATCTTCAGCTGCGGACTCAGCACATCAAAGTTCAAAAACAGATCCAGTTTCATTCTAGGATCCAAAGAAAGCTAAAATGTCTGATCTGACTTCCTTGGATCTGAAGAAACTAAAATTGACTGATCCGACGTCTTCTGATTGGAAATAAATCATTTTGGATCCAGCTGTTGCTAGTCCTTCAACCTTAATTGTATTGCTAAGGACTGTATATTCATCTTCAGTGGATCCAGTACCCTGTAGGGTACCTTCCCTGTTTCTGAATAGACCTAAGTCCCCTTCCATGTATTCAGTTCATTCTTCCAGAAGTCTAACAGAAGAATATGTGGAAAGAC
Source organism: Protopterus annectens (assembly GCF_019279795.1). Taxonomy (NCBI): domain Eukaryota; kingdom Metazoa; phylum Chordata; order Ceratodontiformes; family Protopteridae; genus Protopterus; species Protopterus annectens. Next base: position 503,476,800 of record NC_056746.1, on the reverse strand, counting down.
TGGTGAGGAAGATTTTCTCGGCACAGGGTCAGATGGGTGTCCCTTTGGCTCCTACCCCTCTGGGTCAGGAGGTCTGCTCTACTGCTACACCCCCACTACTGGTTCCTCCTCCAGCTCCTTCAGCAGTCTCAGAGTCTATGGATCCTATTCATCCGGATTCATCTGGCTCAGATCTGAGGTTTGTTTTATCCTCGGATCTGAAGTTCTCTGAGCCTGTCAGATCCGGACAGCTGTCAGAGTTGAAGCCTGTCTGTTGGATCCGTGCAGTTATTTATTTTATTTATTTATTTATTTTACATTTGTTTACCGGGATAGTCCGACTGGATTCATGTCCATTTCCAGCGGAGGCCCAGGGAGAAAAGCTCCACAAAGACAAACTTACATAGATTACACAGAAGTTAGCAAACAATTATAAAAACAAAGTGATTATATACAATGGGTTAGTAGTGATTCCCTAGTAGGGACTCACAATTGTCATGGACAGAGAATTAAAAGTAAGAGGCATCAGATTGGAAGCACAGCTTGGTGATGTAGTTACAAGTTATGATAATTGCAGAATATGCTTTTAGTTTATAACTTAATCAGGGTTGGTACATGAGCATAGCCAATTCATTTGAGATACTGTTTGAGGTTTTTTTTGAAGAGACTTTTGGAGGATTGCAGGGTTATATAGTTTGGCAACGAATTCCAGGTTTTGCCAATGAAGTTGGCAAACAGGGATTCACCAGCAGAGTTATTAGCTTTGTGGGTTTGGACCAGTAGTTTGTCGGCTGACCGTAGGGATTGTAGATTGCTATATGGCTTAATAATATTTTTAAGTGAGGGGGTATCCTCAGGGTGGTACAACATTTTGTGCGCTAAGATTGGGTTATGATTGACTCTGAAGCTTTTGGAACCATCTCTGCACCTTGGAGCCTCAGCTCCAGCATCCACGACGGGGAGTTTGCCCTCAAAATGGGAGAGGACAGTGGTCCAGAAGCTTGCTTTTTTGGATCTGAGGTCTTCTCCAGGGTGATTTGCCTTCAAGGCTGTGAAAAGAGTTTTCTCTGCCTCAGTGGAACAGTCAAATCCAACCCCATCAGATCCTAAATCTTCAGCCCTGATGTCTCTCCTTTCAGATCCTCACCAAGTCTTTTCAAAGGGAGAGCCAGAATCTTGAGCTCTTCTTTTGATACCTCTCCAGAACATCCCACTGATGAGGTCCCTAAAAAGAAGCTATGCAAGAGGAGGCACCTGGATTCACCAGAGGAGTCTATCACAGAAGTTACAGATTTCAATGAAGGTGATGGGTCCTCACAGTCACCCTAAAAATCCTTAAGCAGAGAGGTAGCTGGACACTCAGCAACCATCATCTGAGGGGTCTGTAGTTCTGGAGGCCTTCAATACTGGGTAATCTACCTCCGGACTGACTCCACCCAGTGATGAGCTCATTAAGTTGCTCTCTTGGTGGGCATGAAAGGAACTTGACACCATTGGGCCTATACCTCTGAGACCAGAAAGATTATGGCACCACCTATAGACAAACAGTTTTGGGGAAAAGGGGTGCTCGTTGATGCCATGGTTGCAGAGGCGGCCACCAAGAAGGAACTTGCCAAGAAGAGTTCCCCTCTTCATCCTCCCAACAGGGAGACTTGGGTGATGGACAGATCCAGAAAGTGTGTCTATGTTTCGGCAATCTTTGCTTTAAGGTCACTGAATTATTTGGCACATTTCTCAAAACTTCAGAGGGATTTGATTAAGGAGCGGTCAAATACCCTGTCAGGATCCGTTTCTGAAGAAGTTGAATCATCTGTGGCTTCTCAGTTGGCTACCCTATGATCCATTTCCTAATCTTCCAAGAGGCTGGTTTTACATGTAGTCGAAGGAACCTCAAGGGCAGCAGGTTCAGGCATTTCCTTTAGGAAGCATGCCTGGATGCACTTATGTGATTTTGCAGACTCTTTCAAGTCTTTGTTCATCAATGCTCACTTTGACGGAATGCCTTTGTTTGGCCCCAGAGTGAATGGCACAATTTCCAGGTGTGAAAAGGGTGGAATAACCCTGTCTACCATGGGGTGTATGTTTTTCAACCCCTCAAAGATCCTTTTCTAGGAATCAACAAGGTTGTTGAAAGACGTAGTTCAAGAAGTCTCAGGTTTCTTTCCAGGACACACATTGAGGAAGTTAACCCAGAGGCAGAGTAGGGAACTCTAATGGATGACAATGCCCAATGGCAGAGGTGGCCTGCAAAACTAGGCATCCAGAGAAACTTTCTTTGACAGACCCTACCAGCGCTCTTCAAAGGAGGCATGATTACCCATCTCCAGAGCAGTTGAGGGTCGCTTATCCGTGCACCAGAGAGCCTGACTAGACTTAACAAAAGATACTTGGGTGCAGAGGATTATTTACATGGGTTATATAATTCCCTTTTCTCTTCCTCCTCCAAACTTGAGAAAATTTCCCAATGTTCCACCCAGTCAGAGAGAACAAGCAGCAATCCAAATTCAAAAGCTGCTAGGAAAGAGGGTCATCCAAGAAAGCTGCTAGGAAAGAGTGTAATCCAAGAGGTCCCACCAGACCAGATAGAATCTGGAACTTACTCAAGGTTCTTTTTAATGTCAAAGAAAATGGGAATGGTGATCAGTTTTGGATCTCAGCAACTTAATTCAATTTGATGGACCAAGCTTTGGATGGTCACTGTTCAGTCTATTCTCCTTTTTCTGGGCAAGGATGACTGGATGTGCTTGATAGACCTTCAGGATGCATACTGTCATATAAAGATGAACAGACAATCCAGAAAGTATCTACACTTCTAGCTGGGAGCCAGTCATTACCCCCTTAGAGTTCTGTCCTTTGTTCTCACCACAGCCCCCAGGGTATTTACCAAGTACAAGGTATTTGTAGTAGCTCACTTCAGATTGCTAGGATTCCAGGTGTTTCCATATCTAGATGACTGGCTCATTTCCGCTCCGACCAGGCATCAGGTGATAAGGGCAAGAGACCAGGTTCTCCAGACTTGCTGTTTTCTGGGGATAACTATAAATTATGAAAAGTCCCAGCTAGAACCAACCCAGACTCTAGAATTCATGGGAACAGTTCTCAAAACAAAGGCAGTCATAGCCTCACTACCTCCCTCAAGCATTCAGCCTATAAGATCACAGGTCAGAAAGATAATCTGCAGCACCAACATTTCAGTCCACTTGGTACTTCAAGCTCTGAGATCAATGGCAGTAGCAGATACATTAGTTTTTAAAAAACACAACTGAAGAAAACACCACAACACAGAAACCACACTGACTTCAAGGAATACTGGTTACCAAGAATTGTGGTTCCTGTGTTGTGTTTTTTTCGGTTTTATTTTTTGGATTATATTCCTGGTGTGTTTCTTTTGACATTAGTACATTTAGCCAGATTTTACATGAGGATTCTTCAGTGGATGCTAGTCACACGATGGTCAGTACCTTACCAGTCCATGTTTTATCAGATATGAATCACTCAGATATGCAAGCGAGATCTCATGTGGTGGATTCGATCAGCACAGGTTCTACAAGGCCGTCCGTTTATTTCCCCTCAGCCCAAGGCTATAGTGACCATAGATGCTTCCCAGCTGGGGTGGGGGTGAGGCATTTTCTGGGGAAAACAGTCCAACGCTATTGGTCCCCTGAAGAGGCCAACTTGCATATCAGTGTCCTAGAGAGGAGAACAGTGCTTCTAGTGTTGCAGGCCTTCCAGGATACTCTTCCTTTGGGAACGATTGCAATTCAGACAGACAACATGTCAGTAGTTTGGTACGTCAGCAAACAAGGAGGGACCAGATCATACCCCTTTTGTTGAGAAGCTCTCAGTGTGTTGCAGTGCGCGAGCTCATCCAACCGCTTTCTCATAGCAATGCACATTTCGGGGAAATCCATTGTGATAGCAGATAAACTGAGCATGCAGTGTGATAGCAGATAAACTGAGCATGTGCATTCTACTACCTCATGAATGGTCTCTCGACAAGAATGTCACAGAGTTTATTTTCCGTCAGTGGGGCCAGCCTTGCTGTGATTTTGTTGCTAACCCACCTAAACAACAGATGCAGCAGCTACTTTGCCCTAATCCCCCCACAGGGAGAATCACCGAGGGATGCTGTACTTCACGATTAACACCCCCCTTCGGTCTACTCTATGCTTTTCCACCCATACCACTAATACTGAAATTCCTTCAGAAAGCTACCATGTTGAAGAGCAAAATCATTCTCATTGCACCTTACTGGCTTCAACAAGTTTGGTTTACCTTCCTTTGGGCTTACTTGCTTCACCAACCTGGATTCTGGATCTGACTCCGGACCTCCTGTCTCAACTGACAGGCATGATTCATCCAAATGTAACCAACCTCAGGCTGACTGCCTGTCTTGTCCAGTTTCATTGATAGCCAGAAAGTCTATGCTCTCTTCACCTGTCCATCAGGTACTTTTATCTTACCATAGGCCTTCTACCAGAAAGATCTATTCCAGCAAATGTACAAGATTTGTTCACTGGGCTCATCTAAATAATACTGAACCCTTTTCAGCTCCCATACATAGCATTCTTGAATTTTTGTCCCATCTTTTTAAAGGAGCTAGTTCATCGACCATTAAAGTTCAGTTAGCAGCCATATCAAATTTTCACGTTGGTTTTGATGGTTCCTCTGTCACCTCTCATAAATTAAGCAAAGCCTTCTTGAAAGGCACTCTTCTTCTAAGAACCCTTTTAGAGATCCTACTCCTCCATGGGATCTGAATCTGGTACTGCAGGCTATTACTACATCCCACTTCGAACCTGTAGCTACACGTGATCTTAAATACCTTTCTTGAAGACAATCTGTCTGGTAGCTGTTACCTCTGTCAGACAAATTTCTGAGATTCAAGCCTTGTGCTCTAAGCCACCATACTTGCTTCTTCACAAGGATAGAGGTACACTGTGGACTAATTTTTCCTTTCTTCATAAGGTGGTGTCAGAATCCAATATCAATCAATCCATTGATTTGCCAGTATTCTTTCCTAATTTTACTAACGGGGTGAATACATATTACTTTTATTGGCTGCCCACAGACAATTACTTTTTTACCTACGTAAAATAAAAGACATCAGAAAATCTGGCCAATTGTTTGTTTCATTCACAGAAGTAAAATTGAAAAAAACAGTTGCCAGAGTTACTTTATCTAGATGGCTAATTGTATTTCATTTGTTTATAATAAATTGGGCATTACCCTACCATAACCATTATGGGCCCATTCAGCTAGATCCATGGCCACTTCTTCAGTGTTTAAATCCAGAATATCCACGCACGATATATGCGCAGCAGCAACTTGGGCTACCCCCCATACCTTTGTTACTCATTACAAATTGGATCTGGCCTCCAGAGATAGAGCATCATTTGGTTAAATGGTGCTCTGGAATATCCTTTCTTAAGTCCAACCTGGAATATAGGTAGCTGAGGACTCTATCCCATCAGTTGAGGATGGAGAGAAAATTGACAACATCAGATAAAGAAGTTATGTTCTTACCATAACGTTCAATCTGTGTTGTCCTATTTCATTCTTCCTCAACTCCTCACCCACCAACCCCCATCCTGTGGAAATTTCTAGAAGAATGAGCAGTTGCAGGACAGGGCTATACTGTATATACCGAGCTCCAGATGTAGCCTTCTTCCTGTATAACTGCAAATATTTCCTTTCTAATAAAGTCAGCAAACAAGATCTGACTAACTTGGGGTTGATGCATTATGGGTAAGGGAGAAACTTGAGAGTTTTTGGTTGCCACAAGCTTTAGCAGCGGGCAAGTCGGATCTGAGGAATCTGATCCAAACCCATCAGTTGAGGAAAAATGAAATTGGACAACACGGATTGAATGTTATGGTAAGTACGTAACTTCTTTTTATGGTAAATTCTTGCATAAGTGTATTTTCCTTAGGGCTTCCTCTAATTGAGAGCCTTTGTCAAGAATCCAGCTCCTCCTCTGGACTAGAGGTTTAGAGGATTTTTTTCTCCTGTCATTCTGAAGTACTGCGCAACATTAATAAAACTGTTTCCTGGATGACTGTTTTTGGTAGCCATTGCCTTCTTTCAGAAGATTTTCAGTTGCTAGAGGTTCAGACCTTTATACAACATCTCATTGATAGAATAGATCTAATGTCTATAACAGTTAAATAATCTATTCCAACACTGATTGATTACTTGATATTAAATTTACAACATAAAGTTTCTGATAAAGGTAAACTTTCATACATACATAAAATTATCAGACAAGAAACTTTTTACAGTGTAGATACATACTGGAATTATTTCACTTCTATTAATGGGGACCCACCAAATCAACAAGATAAACAATATATATTGGAATCTGCCTATGGAACTACGTCTTCCATTGTCTGGAGACTTTATACATGGAAATTTTTACATAGATCTTTTTATACACCTTTGATGATGAATAAAATAAATAATAAAGATAATCTATGTAAGAGATGTAATGTAGAAATTAATGCTGACTGGGCTCATATGTTTTATGACTGTATAAAATTGAAAGAATACTGGAAGTCAATTAATGAATTTTTGCAGGCTCTTTTACAGATAATTTCATTATTTCTAAATCTCTTATATTATTCAACACACCTGTACCTCAAAGTGTTAAAAAGGTTAAGCTTCCCTTGTTATGGTCTATTCTAGCAGTGGCTAGGAAAATAATAACCAGAAATTGGATTTCAGATACACCTCCTTCGTTCAGTGAATTTAAAAATGTTATGAATATAGTGTGCCATATGGAAATAAACACAATTAGGTCAAGAACAACTAGAAAAACATCTTATTATATTGTATGGGATAATTTACAAAATTTGTTAAAAAAATCCTAATTTCAATAGCATGGTATTTTAGTTTAATTAATTGATCTGATTGTAGTGGATGTCTTTGTAAAGTTGTTTTGTTGAATGTTATAATCATATCTATTTTTAATTACTTGTGTACAATTGTTATGATATTTCTCTTGTATGTTAAAACAATAAACCTGTTTTGGAAAAAAAAAGAAGATTTTCAGTTGCTGAAGTCCTTATGTGTAGTAAGGCTTTATGATGTTTGATATGGGAGGAATTTTTCTGAAGACCAGCTCTCACTTCCTTCCAAAGAGGTTTTCTGAGTTTCTTTGTCTAGCAGCCCAGTTTGTTGTAGTCTTTTTCCAGATGCTCAATCACTTTATAGTCTTCTTCAGGAAGCTTAGAGTAGAAATGGAGGGCTGTTCTTTATTCCCAACAAATATCAAAAGTTCTACCTCACTAAAGTGAATGTGAAAGATTTTCATAAGGTAGCTGACTTCATTATTTTGCGGTTGTTTGGGAAGGGATGCCAGTAGTTGAACAGGTTTTTCAATGTAGTTCACTAACTGACTAATTGCTTGTCACCAAGAGGCCCAGAGACATACAGGATTTGCTGTCTCTGATGCCCATTTCAGGAATGCCTCCATGACCCTTAGTGAATACCATCTTGTCACCCTGCAGCTTGGGTTTACAGACTAACACCAGAAACTCCTTGTACAGGGTGGCCTGCAGGATATTTCTTGCATCAACTTATTGCTTCCTCCTGGACCTGTTGTTGTAAACTACTTGGGAGTCATGTTGTAGCCTGCTTGCTAGTCAGTTCCATTCACTGGTATATCTTCATAAGTCTTGCTGGATTAAGTTTATACTGATAAATGAACATGTAAGATATCTGTGCATCTTTTTTTTGTCCCCCATGGGACATCATTTAACTGGCCTTGCCCCCAGTACCCCACATCTACACTGGATCCACCAGCTTATTTCCTACCCCCCCTGACTTATTCTGGAATTGCTGGGGGCAGTTGTGGATTTTAAGGGTGGACTTGAGACATGGCTGTCTTTGCATCCATCCTGTTTTTTTTTTCTTTCGTATGCCCTACCCACTCCCACCCCCACTTCCTGCTCTTGTTGATTATGTCCAGTGGCAACACCCTTCTTTAGACCATGCCACCCCTAAGGGAGTGTCATCAATACGAATGCCCTCCCACCTGAGACAGGCATACTCATGTGTCCCTCCCTGCCAACCCTTCAGTCACCTGAGCTGCTAATCAAACCCAGGTTGATGGGGCCATAGTCAAGGCTTTATCCCCTGTATGCTACTGGAGTGGCTAACATATCTGTAAATCTTTGAGAGGACTCCTTAAACTGCTTCCTTCCTACTTTCCCTTCAGATGCATCTGTAGGTCTGGGGCTATGAAATTTGAAAGGAAGAGGCTGTACTAAGTAGGTCTATGACATGCTAAGTGCCACTATTGTTGTTTTACCGAGTATAGTGATTTGTGCACAATGCTTGGATTCCTGGTTCAGTTTTCAGATAGCATATTTCTTGTATGGAGTTTGTGTGTTCTGTTTTTCACTGGGTTTCTGCTGGTGTCTTTTTTTATCCATCCACATTTCAAAGACATGCTAGCAGATTGACTGGTGACATTAAATTGTCCCGTAGTGTCCATGTCACTGTCACGCTTTGTGACCTGTGGTGGCCTGGCATCCTGTCTAGAATGGATTTCTGACTTTCGTACTTTGCTTGCTGGGAGTGAATCCGATCCCCTTCCTCGTAGTCCTGAACTGGATTAAAGCAAGTGTTATAAATGAATGGTACAATGAAGTTTTATATAATTTAAGAAAAGATCCCTGGTTTGAGTTGGGTAAAGAATTGAGCAGTTTGGCTATGAACATGCCTGTTAACTTTGTCACAGGGAGTACCAGTGTGCGCCATAGGTTGATAGTCCTTGTGAATGTGGATAGCCAGCATTTTTTATCTGGGTGCTGAGTAACAGAAGAAGGGGATATATTTTATTGGACCCACTTCAGATATCCTTTCTGAAGAAATACAAATGTAGCAAATGCATATTGCATCTTTCTTGTCCATTGTAAATGTACTCTGTTTTTATGAATTATCTTGTGTTCATGAAAAATTTTCTGGGAGGGCATATGTACAACACTACATATAGAGCAGGAGTTTTGTACAGTGCCAGGAGTATTGATGCCAAGTTTCTTTTGGGGGGGGGGGGGGGGCAGTGGTGTCAAATCATACGCCCTTAGAAGATGTGGTACTGAAACTCTCAGTTTCAACCCAGTATAGGGATGCCTTGGCAGCAGCAACCAAGGAGTTGGTATCATGAGTGAAAATAAAAGTAGCGACAAATCCAGAGGTGATCATCAAACCATGAAGAAAGACATGACTGACTTTCCATTAAGATCTCCTGGTGCCCTGGGTAGAATTGACAGAAGGAATGTTACATGATGCAGCAGAGTTCCTGCCATAAACCCTTAATGTAACATAAAGAGGGGGATCCAGCACTAGGCAACATAGGCAGTCACTTAGGGCTCCATGGCCAGGTAGTCCACTCTGGCTAGGAAGCTTAAATGTTACTGTTCTGGTAAGAGTGAAGGTAAGTAAGAAGTGTGTGTGTGTTTGTGTGTGTGTGTTTGTGTGTGTGTGTGTGTGTGTGTGTGTGTGTGTGTGTGTGTGTGTGTGTGTGTGTGTGGGTAAAATTTAAACAAGCGGTTCTATTTGTTTCTGTATGGCAAAGAAAGTGTGTGTGTATGTATGTATGCATATGTGAATGTGAGTGTATGTAATTTAAACTATCCAGTCCATTTCTGTATGCAGGAGAAAGTGTGTCTGTGTGTGTGTGTGTGTGTGTGTGTGTGTGTGTGTGTGTGTGTGTGTGTGTGTGTGTGTGTGTGTGTGTGTGTTTCAGATACCTGTCAACTGTCCAGATTTAGCCTCATAGTTTTGGTCTGTTTCTCATAAAATTTGTGGTTTTCTGGCAATTCATGGAGGATTGCAGTCACTAAATAATGACATATATGAGTTTCAGATTTCATATCTTTCAGAAAATGCAAATCCTGTTATTCTAGCAACTGTCTACGTTACAAAGAGCAATATTTAAAAATCTATTGAGAGGAAAGAAGCTGAGCTAAATCACTATGGCTGAATAAAATCCACTTTAATAAAAAACTCCAGAAAAGTAAGCGCTTTCACAATCACACTGACCGCTTCATCAGACTAAATACATTCAAAAGTGCACTTGCTTTTAAGCACATGATTCAATTAATCACTTATACAATTAAGTAACTTATCTATCAAAATCTAAAAAAATGTCTAAAAATAGACTAGTACACTATGAAATACATGATAAAATGCATAAAAAACTATGTTAATGTCTCAAAGCCCTGGCTTTAAGGAAGGGTTTCAAACAAACCGCTTCATTAATGCCAGGTAATATATGTGCATTTAATCTAAGAATCCACCTCTGCTCTGCGACCTCCATGTGATTTTTAATATCACCACCCTTCATTCCTTGCTGCAAAGTCTCTAATACTAAAAGCTTAAAAGAATGTAAGTCACCTTTACCCTCTATATGCTTAAATAAAGCACTTGTCTCCTTCCTATTAGAGATATCCCTGTAGTGCTCCTGTAAGCAAGTGCACTTTTGAATGTATTTAGTCTGATGAAGCGGTCAGTGTGATCGTAAAAGTGCTTACTTCTCTGGCGTTTTTTATTAAAGTGGATTTTATTCAGCTGTGGTGATTTGGCTCAGCTTCTTTCCTCTCATTTGATTGTTCTTTGCCTAGAGCCACATCTTTATAGGTAGCTGGTGCTGTTTTTTCTTGGATTTTGTTGTTTGTTTCACCAGTCCTGAACATAGCTGAGGGTTTGGATGGGAGTATGGAATCAACTGTTGCTGGCAGTACTACATTATGTTTACAAACTGAGAGTTTGGGTCGTATCTTATATGTGGAAGTGAACCCATTAGTCAACCAACCAATTTTTTCCTGAAAGGGACAATGTTAATGTTGATGAAAGTATGCAGTTACGGTTCAGAGAACAGCTTAGGGAATATGAGAACAAACTGTACAAGTTTAAACATCTGCAATGGCAGAGATTCCACCTTGAGGCCTCATTATGATATAAAATTGTACCAAGAGGCTTACGAGTCTTAACTATGCCCACCTATGGGGATTTATATCCCGAGCTGCTTACAAAATGGCAACAAATGAACCTACAGTGAAGTTATGATAATATGAATTTGTTAATCGACTTCTTTTTGCCACAAGAACAGGAGTTAATGAAAGATTTTAAAAAGTCATATATGTGTCTGTAGAATATGTTTTCCACTGATATTATACTTGATAAAATAGATATCCAGCATGAACAAATATCTGGTTATGATAAACGTCTCCAGAATGGCAAATTGAAAAAATTGCAGAGAGACATGAATGACTTTCAAAGTGGGAGGGTCTTTGCCTGGCCGAGGCAAACCCAGACCAGTAAAGATCGATTAATTGAACCACCTGCCATGCATTCACCAGTGGTGAGTAGAGAGGCAGATGAGGAAGTTAATGTGAGCGGAAATGCTGTTGAGCAAGCACCTGTATCTGAACCGGTGCAAACCGCCACGAAAGGTACACAAAAAGTGAGTACTGCTACAGATAACAGAAGCAGTAAACTCAACCAGGTGACATCAGTTAATTCTTTTTCCGAAGAGGTGGGACGGCAGAAGGGGACACAAATAATGCCATTCCATCTACAAGAACCATTGCCCATCAAGGAGAGGTCGAGGAGATGAGGACGGAGAGGCAAAGCCCCAGACAGGCAGGATGCCTCGGGGCTACAACAGAGGCTCACACAGAGCAAGACTTCAAAGGTTTGGTTTTGAATATTTCAGGCATACGCTTAACTGATGCACAGATGTCTGTTTTGAGAAAGAGGTTATCATTCATTCTGACACAAAAGGCTGACTTAGCAGATATTTTACAAGAATTGAGACTGTTTGCAAGGACTTTGACTCTGAAAGCAATTTTTAAAACTACTGACAGTGCCAATTTAATGTTTACTAAACCTAGTACTTTTGTGCTGAAAATGCATCCTGTTGTTGATACGTTTGTCTCGGTCTGTGATCATGAAATCAGACAAATTTTTGATGAAGGGACTGTATGTAATTACTATAATTTGAATAAAGCTGAAAGTAATGCATTGTATGAATTGAAGTGCTTACAGTCAATTGAGATAAGACCTGCTGATAAAGATGGAGGGGTGGTTGTGTTTGATAAAGATTTCTACATTACACAGATGCAACTGTTATTAAATGAAGAGGGTACCTATCAGAGAATAACTCATATGCAAGTTAAGGGAATAGCAGGCAGGGTTTCTGTCATGATATTTGACCTCTTGATTGGAGGGATGATATCGGAAGAATTGTTTAAGTACTTTACTGTTGAGACACCATTATATCCTATTATCTATGGGCTGCCTAAACTACATAAGAACTTGAGAATCCCCCCCATGAGACCCATTGTCTCTATCCAAGGTTGGGCGACTGAGCCCCTGTCTATTTACATGGAAAAATGTTTATATCCATTGCTTGAGACATGTAGTAGTGTGTTGAAGGATACCAGTATGTTCTTAGAAATGCTCTATCATGAAACTAAGAGTATTATGGGTCAGTAATTGTTGTGACAATGGATATTGTTTCATTGTTTACGGTTATTCCTAATTTGTGGGGTATTGAAAGCATTAGAAGCTTACTGAATTCCAAACATTTCTATACTAATGATAAAATCAACCTCATATGCCTATTATTAGAAATCATCCTAGAGAATAATTTATTTGGTTTCAGGGATGATTTTTACCTACAGAAGATTGGCATGGCTATGGGCACTGCATGTGCCTATTGCTACGCCAATCTTGCGTTGGTTGAATGGGAATGTAACTCATTTTTGGAAAAGGATGAGTTTAAGAAGAACATGATCTGGCACACTCAGTTTGTGGATGATATATTTTTTCTGTGGGGGGGTACGCAAGATGAATTAGATTTATTTATTGAATATGTACATGGTACCACCCCCTTTTTGAAATTTACCAGCAAAGTATCGTCAGAAGAAATAGATTTTCTAGACGTTAAACTGAAAAAATCCGAGATTTTGGTAATCCAGACAAGCATTTATAGGAAACCCACTAGAAGAAACGCTTTGTTGCATAGGGGCAGTATGCATCCGAAATTTATCGGTGACAGTGTGGTGAAAGGACAGATACTCAGATTAATGAGATTGCATAATGATGAATTACAGCCTGGGTCAGCATTAGATAACCTAAGAATGGATTTTTTAGAGAGGGTATCCTAAGAATATGTTCGACAACTATGTACTAGAGCTGAGTAAAGAAAGAACCTCTAGAGGTAGAGCTTATTTCTCTGAGAGAACAAATGATAGGTTACATGGGAGTAATAGTGGTGATAAACTTAGGTTTCCCCTTACATACAGTAGTGACATCGGTGTTTTTTGTGATGTCATTAAACAAAATTGGAACATCTTGAAAACTATAGGAGACTTGGATGGTCTCCTGGACGACACCTCTAAATTTGCCTTTAAGAACAAGAAGTCCATAAAATGCCAATTATGCTATGGGACAAGGAATGGTGGATTGAATAGTATTTCACAGAGGAAGGGTACTTATGCTTGCAGGAATTATTCAGCCTGCAGGCATGTACATTCCAGTATGACTTATATCCATCCAGATTTACATTTTGAACAGGCCAAACACTATGCTGACTGTAGAACTAAAAACATAGTGTGTTTTGCATTTTGCACATATTGTAATGCCTAGGAAAAAACAATCGTATGCTTAAAGAACGCATACAGGAGCACTGTAGGGATATCTCTAATAGGAAGGAGACAAGTGCTTTATTTAAGCATATAGAGGGTAAAGGTGACTCACACTCTTTTAAGTTTTTAGTATTATTGACTGCAGCAGGGAATGAGGGGTGGTAATATTAAAAATCGCACGGAGGTTGCAGAGCAGAGGTAGATTCTTAGATTAAATGCACATGTATTACGTGGCATTAATGAAGCATAGTTTTTTGTGCATTTTATCATGGATTTCATAGTGTATTAGTCTATTTTTAGACTTTTTTAGATTTTGATAGATAAGATACTTAATTGTATAAGTGATTAATTGGTGATTAATTGAATCATGTGCTTAAAAGCAAGCGCACTTTTGAATATATTTAGTCTGATGAAGCAGTCAGTGTGATCATGAAAGCGCTTACTTCTCTGGAGTTTTTTATTAAAGTGGATTTTATACAGCAGTGGTGATTTGGCTCAGCTTCTTTCCTCTCATTTGATTGTTCTTTGCCTAGAGCCACATCTTTACAGGTAGCTGGTGCTGTTTTTTCTTGGATTTAAAAATCTATCCCTGTTTTTGGGCCATTGTATCCCCATTATTTTAGGCTTTGTCCAGATTTCTTGCACTAAGAGATTGAGAGGTATGCATACCTCTCAACTCTCCAGATTTGTGCATACTATTTTTGGCCAATTTCTTATAAAATGTGTGGTTTTCAGGCAATTCATGGAGGATTGAATCACTAAATAATGACATGTATGAGTGTCAGACTCCATATCCTTCAGAAAATGCATGCTAACACACATGTTATTCTAGCAACTTTCTAAGTCTGTAAGAGCAATATTTAAAATCTTTCCCTATTTCTGGGCCTTTGTCCCCCTCCATTGTTTTAGCCTTTTATCCATATTTCTTGTAATGTATGTAATGCCCTATTGGAGGGGGGCAGGGGGCAGGTTAGTCAATTAATTTGATCAAGCTTGACCCTGTAACTTAGTTACAAGAGACTAGAGCATGAATCCTCTACACCAACTACCAGACTGCTGACAAGATCCTGAATCCACTACTCCAACTACCAGCCTGCTGACGGAATTGTGAGTTTGAGTTTCAGTACATTTTTAGGGAATTATGAGTTTCAGTGCATTTTCATGGAATTATTAGTTTCAAGGGAAGAGAGGTTCACTGTTGCTCATGCTAAGTCTGTTTTCAATGTGCAATTAACAGTTTTGTTTTGCAAATGGCAGTCACTGTTTGCACTGTCGAATCTGAAAGCAGTTTAAGTAGTATAATTGACTTTGGTGCAGAAGGTTGTGAATTCTATTTCCACAGCACATACATGGAGTGCTGGTATTGCAGTGCCCCTTTGACTGATGATTATTTGGTGCATTTTAAGGGGGGGATAGGGGTTCTGCACTCCTGAGTGTGTCCTCCTTTGTATGAGATGCCTAGTAACTATGAACTTATCAGTTTGTTAATTATTCCCCATTGCAGTATTACTGGCTTACCATTTTTATTTAATGTAACATAGGCAATTAATTCTTCAATGGCAGCAAGCACTGAATTTGTAGATGAAACACACTGAAATGTAAAGTTGTTTGCTGGTAACAACCTCTTCATTACTTACAGTTCTCTTTAAAGTGGAATTATTCTGATGACTTACTTCTGCAGAGATTGTGCTTATTGACTGATATTGATGGATTGTAATGGCAGATGTCTGAGTGGCTTTTTATGGTTGAAATTTTCTGAAATGGGTAGTTTTGTCATTCTTGGTTCATACATTTTGTTTCATTGCTTACTAAAAGAATGTTCAAAACTACAAATTTAAAATGCATTCTGACATGTGGTGCTGTGTTATACAAGGAATATAATTTAGTACAATCAGGAAGGTGAATCAAAGAGTGTATGCATGGCAAAGAGTCTATGGTTTGAAAACAGCCAGAAGGTAAACTTAATCCTCCACTGCCCAGATGCATTTTCTTTGAATGTGGGTTTTAATGCCGTCTCAATGAATGTGAGTTTCAAGGGCAGAGAAGCTTACTGCTTATGCTAAGTCTGTTTTCATTGTGAGGTTGCATTGTTTGTTTAGCAAATGGCTATTAGTGTTTGTGCTGTTTTATTGAATATCTGTAATCACTGTAGAAGTAAATAAAGCAGTATGTACACTGACAGGTTTGAACAGTGTTTGTGGTAGCAGGGGAGAAATAGCCATGTAATGGAACACTGGAATAGCCTGGGAAGGGGTTGCTGTGGCGGGGGATAGAGGGTTGCCAAAGGAGGGCTGTTCTGGAGAGGGCCCAATCTATTACTCTGCCTAGGGCCCAATTTGACCTCCATCTGGCCCTGGTAACATTTGCTACTTTCTAATATTTTATAGCAGGTAGTGGTGATGAGCTATGAAGTGAGAAGAGCCTAGAAAAAGCAGAGGTCACCTGCACCTGGATTTTTGAAGTGCAAGGCTCAAGTACCTGTATGGTTAGAATCCTGATGTCATCCTGAGACTCCTGTTGCACCACTGACTTTTTGTGATGTCAGTACTGGAGTAAGGGAGTGGATGCTGAAGACACTTGGGAAAAAATCCGTTGAGTTTGGGGGTTGCTCATGCTTGCTCATAACAACTTTGATTTTCTTGACGTCAGTCCCCGTTGGTAGGTAGGCTAGCTGACATCAACATTTTGATGTCAGAACCTAGGAAAAAGCCTAGGTACTGGGCATCTGTCCAACATAACATTTTTCAACATGTAATTTTGCAATTTCTTTACCTCATTTATCTTTTCATGATTGAAATGTTGGTATAGGTAGTATAGAAGGTGTTGTTTTTGTCCCTCACCTATGTAGCATAGATATGGCATATTCCCATCAGAAGGTAAATTAGCCTTACCACAGGCATACTTGGCAAACAAGGATTTCAGCTTCACAGGATGCACTGGACTAATGCCTACAGTGCCAAGAGGGAAATGGAGAAAAACAGCAAGCAACAATGAAAATGTTGGGAAAACTTTGAAAAATAAAGACTATCTGTATCGCAGTACATACCAAATCAAAGCTGAATAACAGAAAGGAAGCAGCCTGAATGTTTCACTTCTGTGGACAGGGCTTTTGTCTAGATGCAAAGTAGAAGTGGGAGTTGGTCAAAGCAGTCCGAGAAAACTTTACTGGACATAGTCCTACTGGTTACCAAAGATTGATGTACCTCATGTAGAGCTATCTTTGTGGTAGGTAAGTAATTTGTATAAGTGCAGTTCAAGTTAGCAGGCTGTACTCAAACTATATTCCTAGTCTTGATAATGAAACTGTGTATTCTCACTGTATTAAAAACACAGAAAAATAGCAAAAATGTTTTTGCAGTATAATATATTCAGACATATACAAAAACATATTTGTTATGTATCTGTATTATTTGTGTGAATGTTATATTTCTAAATGGGCTTTGAAATATTGTTTACGTGTTCCTACAGGCTTTCAGCCATTTTACATTTGAGCGCTCAGCACACCAGTTAATTGTTGTTGATATTCAGGGTGTTGGAGATCTTTACACTGATCCTCAAATCCACACTCATGCTGGTACAGACTTTGGCGATGGTAATTTAGGTAAGAAAATCTTGTAATGGATTTTCTATCATTTTTCCTCAATGTGATAAAATGAAGCAAGTATAATTATTTTTTTTCACAAAAGTATTTGTAATCTTTCAACATGTAAAATGTATAACGTGTAAAATTTAAACCAAAAGTGAATAATGCTGAATATGTGACTGACTTTGGTAGAATGCAGTAAAATTGTTAGAAAGTAGAACTAAATCTGTCCTTCAGCTGTGCACTCATTTGCAGTGGTCTTCAGCTCAAAATGCATAAGCTTATTTGGCCCTGGCCCCACCCCAACCCACTGTTAAAGTCTGTGGAAACAGGAAAATTATGGTTCAAACTTTAGAAATTCAATAAGTTCTACCTAGCACTGATAAGAGAAAAACTGATAGCCTGTGCATTACAGCCTTATGTTTGGACTATGCAAGAAGATTGATTCCTGGACAAAGCCCAAGTTATCACATGTAAAGATTTATAACTAATGCTTTGAATTTTAAATCAGAGGTAGACATAAAAGCAAGTGCATCTTTAGCTGCTAGCTGTAATGGGTCCAGTTAAGACATTATCCATTTTTCACAAATGATATCTTTCTGTTAAAAGCAAGTTTGCTTTGTGTTTTCTTTGAACTTTGTGTAGATTCATAGCTGTTTATGTGTATTCACAAAGTGCATTGCTTAAATATATTTCTTTCAGTAAAGGAGTTGTATTATTCATTTTAAATATTATCTGGTTTTAAATGCATATGGCTGGTAGTTTATTTATTAGCTTAAGATAGGTCTGTTGAAATGTTATAAAATATTGCCTTTCACCTTTCAAAGAGTTATAGCTGAAACTGTTGCTGCATTATGAATATATGAAGTGTAAACAGTGGTTGTGATTTTTGATGCATTAGAGTAGTGTAGCTTGTGTAAAGAGAGAGAAGGAGGCATTGGTATTGGAGAGATGTTATTAACCTTCCCTAGAAAACTGTGTGTGTGTGTGTGTGTGTGTGTGTGTGTGTGTGTGTGTGTGTGTGTGTGTGTGTGTGTGTGTGTGTGTGTGTGTGTGTGTGTGTTTATAGAGAGGGTGTGTATGCTACCATGATGCATGGGCATGGACAAGTCTGGGGGTGTGTTTGAGTCAGAGACATGATAATATACCACTAATAAGGTGTTTTTCTATGTGGCTTTAGTATGTCTGTGAATCAGAGATTCTGTCCATCACAAGATAATCTTAGTTAACTTTCAGTTACTGTTGAAAGTTTGCACTGGAATGTATGGACATTGTTCTGAAGTGTGCAAAAAATTGAGGAGCTAGTCATTATAACTGTGATATGCCAGTGTCCAGTGTAATGCTTATTTTAGTGTAACAGGTGTTGGCTGTTACCTGATGCTGCATTACATATTTACCATATGCTCTTAAAGCAGTCACTGGTACAGATATAAAGGCTGTACTGTCACAAATTTATTGCTGCATTGGTACAGATCATGAGACCGTAGGCCCCATCCATAATAGTCTTAGCCGTTCCTTGATGCACAACCTTTATATGTGTACAACAGACTTGTTTCTTGAACCATCTATAGATTCTGCTGGGCCCAGAAGTCACCTGTGCTTTGTGGCAGAGAACTTACAGTCTTTCTGTTCCTTTTTTAATTGTCCACACTGTTTGTCAGTCATTAATCCACTCCTGACCAATCAAATAATTCATTCCACATCACCAAGCTAAGGTCAGCTGGAAGGCTGGAAGAAGCTGTCATTCAGATAGCTATTAAGAGTGGTTGAGGTTTCTCTATCATCCTTTTCTAAGCAGCTGAAGGGAGCCATGTAATGGACAGTCCATGCTGGTCAACCCTCTCTTCAGCAATGAACATTGCCAGCAAGGAGTCCTGTCCCCTTCCCTGAAGCACAGGAAAAAGTTGCCCCGTCTTTATCTGGAAAAGTGTACTTCCCCTTGATGTTCATCGTGCATACAGCTGCAGTCATAACAGATGGGTTCTCCTGCCGTCAGGCGGGTCCTCGGTCGGCCGAATTCCAAAGTCTAGGTCCGGCGTCGGTTGTCGTTGCTTCTTCCCTGACGTCAGTGCGACAGGAGTATAAAGGAACCAGCCAACGCCATTTTCTTCAGTCTTTCTTGCCACGCGGTGCCCGAAGCAGAAGCAGTTCGTCAGTGCCGGTCGGCCAGCTCCTGAGATTACGAAAATTTGGAAACCGAAGTCTTCTTAAAAGCTAAGTACCCCGTTGGGGAAACTTTTCTTGCCTCAGACCAATGTCAGAGAAAGTTAATAATTGTATTTCATGTGGGAAGCAAATACCGCATAAGGATTTCTATTCACTCTGTATACCTTGTTTAGGCCCAGACCACGATGTCTCGGTCTGTCGCTTTTGTGCTACATTCAACAAACGCACTATTAAGCGTCGGGCGGAGTTCGCCCAGCATTATTTTGGGAAGGCATTTAACTATACTATGTCATCGGATACTCCGACTCCGGTTTTGTCTAAAAAACGCAAAGACAAGGACCGACACACGAGGTCTGCGGCCTCTACTGACACCACGCCAAAGCCGACTACCCGTGGTCCGGTTCTCAGCGAGGTGCCTACGCAGCCCCCTGACTACCGACGACACTTCTTTGACGGTGTCTCCTGTGCCCGAGGTCACGGGCTCTTCGGCCCACACCCCGACTACAAATACCGAAGCCACTCTTGGCGTTGAATCTCAGAATGTGGACAGGTCCACCTCCACTCAAGGTGTCTTCAGACCTTCCTCTTCTTTCTCCATCAAGGCTTTCACAAAGTCTAAAGAAGCCATGCACTCTAAGAGACCAGCTACACAGGGCCCATCTCCAGGCCCCATGCCTAAGAAACAGATGCTTAAAATGGCTGAGGATTTAATTACTCTTATCAGAGGTTCTCAGCCCCCACCAGACAAAAGGCCCAGAGTGGAGGAAGATTCCCCCTCCTCTGATCAGCGCTCCATTATTTCAGAGCATTCTGATGATCAGGAACATTCTTACTCCCCTTTTGAAGACTCTGATGCGGAGGAGTCCATCCCTTCTATCTCCCCCCCAGAGGATTACTCATTTGGGGAAACTTTGCATACCTTAAGGGAACACTTCCACTGGGAAGGCCAAGATTATTCAGATTCCAGGAAAAGGCTCATGGAATTTCTCTTGCTACCTCAGCACAGGCCTCTGGCTATACCTCCTGTCTTGGACATCCTAGATGATGTTTACTCGGAGGCTTGTCTTAACCCGGACTCTCTACCTCCAGCTCCAGTTAAGCCTGACAGGTACTACAGGGTTCCTGACTCACACCAATTTCTATACAAAAGCCATGCTGCTGACCCAGAAACCATCTCACAGGGCCCCAAGGGAGTTAAGGCCTCCATTGCTAAAAATCCATTACCTTCCGAGAGAGACTCCAGATCCTTAGAAAGGTGGGGAAAAAAGTATATACCTCGGCTACCTTATCCATGAGGGCCTTAAACTGTCAGTTTCATATGCTAAAATACCAACAGTTTTTGTTATCACAATTGAAAAGTAAAATGTCACAACCTGAACAACCAGACTTGAAGGAGTTGCAGGATTTGATGCATAGTGCAGAACAAGTAGGTAAGCATACCTTACAATGTGGTTTTGATGCTCTAGAGGCCTCATGTAGAGCTGCTGTTACAGGATCAGTCATACGTAGGCATGCCTGGCTCAAGGAACAAGCCTTGCCTGATCATGTCAAAGCTAAATTACTAGACGCCCCTCTTCAAAAGGATGTACTATTTGGTGCTAATGCTGAGGAGGTGTTAAGGAAAATGGAGGAAAAGGCTAAATCAATGCAAACTGTGAAAGAATTTCTACATGTACAACCCCCACGTTTTAGTAGAAATTGGCCTTCCAAAAACTGGTCCTTTCCTGCCACAGACAGAGCACAAAGAGGCAGATACAGGCGCCCGAGGGGCAGAGGACAATCCCAAGGATCGTTGAGAGGCAGACAATGGCAAGCTCCTACTCAAAGAGGTGGTGAGGATAACTCGCAATCTTTCAGAAAGCAAACCCAATGACTTTCCCCTTTGCATGCCAACCAAGTCTCAAATGGCAGCCCCCTTAGGAGGAAAGCTGGCATTATTTTCAAAAAATTGGCATATTGTCACAAAGGACAAATGGATCCTGGACATTATAAACATAGGCTACAAATTCCATTTTCACACCCTTCCAAAAATGAGAGGCATGCCAAACCTGCCACACAATCAAAGGGCAGAGGCACAAAGGCAAATTACAGATCTCATAAACATGAAAGCTAGTCAAGAGGTACTTACACAGAAACAAGGTCAAGGTTTTTATTCCAGGCTATTTCTGGTGCCAAGGAAGGGAAAAGATTGGAGACCTATTTTGGACATATCCATCCTAAACACATTCCTACTCGTACCAAAATTCAAGATGCTCACTCTACAGCAACTTCTTCCCATGCTGGGCAAGGAGTCTTGGCTGGTAACATTGGACCTCAAGGAGGCATACCTGCATGTCCCAATCAGACAAAATTGCAGAAGGTACCTCAGGTTTCTTGCAGGTTCAACCCATTATCATTTCTCTGCATTGCCCTTTGGCTTATCTACTGCACCCAGAGTATTCACGAAATGCCTGGCATCAGTAATTGTCTACTGCAGACTTCAAGGGATACAAATATACCCCTATTTGGACGACTGCCTGATCCAAGCGGACAGCAAGCACATTCTTCTGAAACATCTGACTTATGTAATAATGTTGTTGAACTCTCTGGGATACACAGTCAACAAAAAAAAATCAAGGCTAATACCCTCTCGGAAGATAATTTTCCTGGGTGCCAACTTGGACACAAACACCCAGATGGCCTACCTCACGCCAGAGAAGCAGGGACAACTAATTCAATACTTCAGAACACTAGCAAATTGCACCATGCTGAATGCAAGGAAAATCCTGCAGGCTCTGGGATTCATGGCATCTTGCATCTTACTAATCCCATGTGCAAAGCTGCATATGAGGAAACTACAATGGTACCGGAAAAACATATGGTCTCAACACAGCCACAGTTTGGAAACAATAATACCACTAATTCCATGTCTGCAAAAGGAATTTCTGTGGTGGGCTCAAGCATGTCAAACAAACACAGGTCTTCCATTCAGCAAGCCTCAAGCAAATCAAGTCATCACAACAGACGCCTCGGACTACGCCTGGGGTGCGCACATGACAGACCGGTGCATTCAGGGCAAATGGTCCCAAAAAGAAAAGCACCTTCACATCAATCAAAAAGAAATGCTAGCAGTAATAAATGCTATTATAGCTTTCAAGGATCTTCTACAACCAGGTCAACTATTGATAAGACCGGACAACACCACAGTTATGTGGTACATAAACAAACAGAGAGGAACACATTCTTAACCCCTATGCAGACTCGCCATGTTACTTTGGAACATGGCCATGGACTTACAAATGGAACTACAAGCACAGTACTTGCCAGGCAAGGAAAACACACTGGCAAACAACCTAAGCAGGAATATGACAGATCCACACGAATTGGAAATTGCATCCAAAAGTTTTTACAGAAATAATCCAAGAATGGGGAAGGCCAGACATAGATCTCTTTGCCTCCCACAAAAATCATCAATTGACAAAATTCTGCTCAAGGATCTTCCATCCAAAGGCCTGGAGAGTGGACGCTCTCTCTTTCAGTTGGACATCAATGACAGTTTATGCCTTCCCACCTCTTCCTCTGCTGCCCAAAGTTCTATTGAAAACCAGAGCAGACAGACCAAAGATGATTCTCATTGCTCTGGACTGGCCAAGGCAACACTGGTACCGACTCCTGAGGAGCCTGACGCATTTGCCATCATGGACCCTGCCTCTAATGCCTCTTCTTCTGACTCAGCACAGCTTCAAAACTCTTCACAGCCAGCTAAAAACACTCAATCTAGCTGCATGGAAGATTCCTTAGCATCACAACAGGCCCTACTCTCCAAGGAGGTGCAGGATGTCATTTTGGAGGCCAGAAGGCCATCAACTAGAAAAGCTTACTCCGCAAAATGGAAACGTTTTGTGTCTGGAATGAGAAAAAGGGCCAGGATCCTGGAAAACTGAATTTACCTCAAATACTACAATATTTAGCTGAACTGCTAAGCAGTGGACTTTCTTTCTCCTCCATCAAAATCCATGCCTCAGCCATTTCTGCAGAATACAACACTGATCCACCTTTATTCCCTCACCCTGTCTTAAGACAGTTCCTCAGAGGGGCTAAGAATTTAAGACCTCCAAGGAAACAACCAATACCTGCTTGGGATCTTAATTTCATTCTGGAAAAACTGACCTTGCCTCCCTTTGAGCCAGCTGCCTCATCAGATTTGCAATATTTGTCCTTGAAAACAGCTTTCCTTCTGGCTATCACCTCAGCTCGTAGAGTTTCAGAACTACAGGCTCTCATGGCTGTCCAGCCTTTTATCATCTTCCATCGGGACAGAGTTTCCTTACGAACCAACCCGTCCTTTATGCCTAAAGTGGTATCCAGGGTAGCTTTAAATCAGGCCATACATTTACCTACTTTTTATCCTAATCCTCAAAACAAAGGGGAGAGAATACTACATTCCTTGGACATCAACAGACAACTGCGTTATTATTTGGACAGAACAAAGCCTTTCAGAAAAATCAGACCAGCTCTTTGTGGCCTATGCGGTAGGAGCTCAAGGAAAGCCAATTTCCAAACAGACAATCTCAAAATGGATAGCCCACTGCATACGCTTTTGCTATTCCTTTCATGGCAAAACTGTTCCTACAGGCATTAGAACTCATTCCACCAGGGCCACAGCCACCTCTGCAGCCTTCCTCAGAGGAGTTCCTACCAAGGATATTTTGGAAGCAGCCACTTGGAGTTCTGTGCATACCTTCTCCAAGCACTACAACCTACCATTATACTCCAAATCTAGAGCAGGCTTTGCCACTGCAGTCTTGCAGGGCATTTTGGCTCCTCCTAGTTCCACCTAGTGCCTACCACCCCTTTCTTAGCTTTGGGATTCCACCCATCTGTTATGACTGCAGCTGTATGCACGATGAACATAGTACAGTTTTGTACCTACCATAAATGTAGATGTTCGAGTGCTAATACAGCTGCAGTCCAGGTTTCCCTCCCTCCCTTCCCTCTTGGGACAGGCCTATAGGCTAGCACATCCTCATACAACCTGATTGGGGTATTCATTTATGGTGTATTTGCTTGAAACTTCTGTATTTTGATTATATTGCACTGCATTATTACACAAATTTATGTATTGCCTTCCTTCTGGGGGCACCTGACATCTGGGGCAAGAAAAACTGGAGAAAATGGCGTTGGCTGGTTTTTTTATACCCCTGTCGCACTGACGTCAAGGAAGAAGCGACGACAACCGACGCCGGACCTAGACTTTGGAATTCGGCCGACCGAGGACCCGCCTGACGGCAGGAGAACCCACCTGTTATGACTGCAGCTGTATTAGCACTCGGAACATCTACATTTATGGTAGGTTCAAAACTGTACTTTCTCCATGACCACTTACATCCATCCCCTCCCCCAAGAGAGGTGAGTGGGCCTTGTCCCTTCACTCCTGTCCCTCCCTGCCTAACTCCTTAAGTGTAGAAGCAAATAATTAAATCCCACTTCCCTGGATTGCAGTCATGAGTCCATCCCTCTGTCCCATGGACCCATGCTTTTTCTGTTCCACACTTATGGTGAGCCCAGCATACATCTGAGCTAGTGAGATTTAGCTGTAACTTTTTTTTTTGCCTTTGGGTTTAGGCTTAGTCCTCCTAGATCTACTGGTTTTCTTCATAAAGTTAGAGCTCTTTTAAGAGTACATGTAGCATTAAAATAATTGACATAATCCTATACTCCTTATCAATAATTGTGAGTCTAGTACTTCACCTTCTGTTGTGAAAAATAAAAGTGCACCTGTTTATGACCCTATGCTATGGTTTTTAAAGGCTGCATGTCACCTGTGATACATTTTTTTCTTTGTTTCTGCCTTTCTGGTTGTAAAGGACCAGATTTTGTAAGTTGTTTGGAAAAGCAAAATACTTTTCTTAGGGAAGACAGGGCAACAAAAGTAAATGTTTAGGAAGAAGATGTTATCTTTAAAAACAAAAAAAAAAGACAACAGTGGAGGTTTGTGAATAATGAACTAAAATATCAGCAGGCAAAGCAGGTTAGAGAATAATTTTACTGGTCATTATGGGAGTAGAAAAAGAACTTTCCATGCAATATAATGTACCAAACTGAATATTATTAACACTTGAGTAACAATTAATATTATTAAGACTTGAGTAACAATCTACTTATATTATTGGCAAAATGCATATCTGTTCTGTATCTCGCCAAGCATGTTTTTTTCTATTTGTTTTTCATATAGTCATGTGTTCACAGAAAGACATGAGTCACACAGCCATACTGTAGTCTTGGAGGTTGGTATAATGGTTAAGGAGTTTACCTTACAGAGACAAGGTGCAGGGTTTGATTCTCAGATGGGGTAATTGGCGAGGGTTAAAATGCCCCATAAGGGCAGTTAGGCTAGTATGAATACAAATCCTGTGTAGGGTTCTGTTGGTATAGCTAGCACAGATATTCAAAAAAGCTACAGATTTATTAGCATCGGCATTAGCACCCTAGAGGTGATATAGATGATGTGCTTGAGATGGGTGGTAAGATGCGCACTGTTATACAGATGAAGGAATGAGGTCATTAGAGTAGATACCAAAGTACTTCCGATTGCAAAAAAAGTCCAAGAGAAACAGATTAAGATGGTTTCAGCATGTGCATAGAAAAGCAGAAAATGATTTGGTGAAGAAGAATTGAGAGAGACAGGAATAAGGCAAAAGAAAACAAGGGCATCCAGCAAAGAGATGGATGGATTGTATGAGGGAAGACCAGAGACAGTCAGTCATGACTGTCGAAGAAGGTAGGACAGTAGCATTGAATCGAGACAAGTAGAGAGAGAGAGAGAGAGAGAGATGCATTTATAAAACATCTAAATTGTTGTCATCACAAACTTGTATCAACTGAAATATTCTAAGTCTTGGATCTTGGTATTATCTGCTCCAGAAGTTACAGTTCGTTAAACCTGGCAGTGTTTAGTTATGGTAAACTGCATTTTCCATATTTAGCTGTAGGATTGTATTATATACTACTGTTTGTAGACTTTTTACGATGAACTGTTGTAATTAGAATTTTGGCTTATTTTCAGATTCTTCTGTAGGTGTGGCTTGTTAACAGTATTTCATTGCATTTCTTGCATTTGCTAGGTGTTCGTGGCATGGCCTTATTCTTCCATTCGCATTCCTGCAACAGAATATGTAACAGCATGGGGCTTCTACCATTTGACATGTCACTAAAGGAAAAAGCAGCTTTGAACAATACTGAAAAGTTACAGGTAGGATGTAGTGTGATTCAGGTAACATAATTTACTGAAAGGTGTATTTATAAAATGTTTAAGCTGGCTATGTTACTTGTTACTTCAACTCCTGTGAAGTGGGGATATAAGGACTATGTGTAATGGTGATATAAGGACTGTTGCATCTTTTAGCATTGAGAAAAAATAATATTGTTTCCACTGATAATCAGTTGACTTGTGTTTAAAGGTGAATTGATATCTGGGCACTTTTTTTACTGTTTACATCTGCTATCATTCTGAAACTCAAGGTCATCTTACCTTTGTGTTCTTTTTTATGTGATGTAAGTGACACTGCTGAATATTTACTTTGACAGTCATTCATCTCTGGCACTTCCAGTTGGAGGTCTCTGCTGACAGGTATGTCTGCCCAGAGTAATATCAACTGATTGTATATAGCATGCTTTCTGGGCCTTGTTTAGAAGCAGCCATTTTCTTCCAGGTGCTCACACCCAATTACTAAAGACTACGAAAATAAAGTCAAGGATAAGTAATAGCCTGAACTGGTACCTGAACATGGGAGGAGGAAGTCCTTCTGTATTGCTGGTGGATGGGTTGGTGATTTCTTGGTAACCATTTGAAATGTCAGGACCTGTTAGAGCACATCTTGAAACACAGAGACTGAATACCCAAAAAACAGACATACACACTCACGTGCACACACACACACACACACACACACACACACACACACACACACACACACACACACACACACACACACACACACCAAGTCCGAGATCACCATTCTCAGAATATTCCCTTTTCTCCGATGTATGTATATATACACACACACACACACACGCACACATACACACACAAGTTCAAGGGTGTTGGGGGTGCAGAGGGCTTGCCTCCCCCTTGCAAAAAAAGAAGTTCAAAGGAGAAGATGGATATTAGAGATTTGTTCTTCTCCCGTATTTGTAATCCTTTTTCATCTTGACAGCCCTTGGTAAATCGAGTGCCAGAGTTTCAGTAAGGAGCCTGATTTCATATTTTGTTTTGGGAAAGAACTACTGAACATACTTTCAAGATGCCTACCTAGAATAAAATTGGAACATATTCTTTCTTTTGTGAACAAACACTTGATTTAAGGTGTAACATCTCATCTTGAACAAATAGGATAATACAGTGGACTTATCATTTTGCAAGTTACTTGAAATTAATATTGTAGTGCAGCTGTTGCAAATGCCGTTAAGTTTTGCAGAATAAAGGAGAAAGTAAGTCTGTTGACCATTTTGTCATAAACAGTGTACATCAAATAAATGCAAATGATTTAGATCTGTTTATAACATAGACCATATCTCTAGACCCTTAAGGGAACAAGGTTTGAACTTGGCCAGGCTTGTAAGGGCCCTGAGGCCATTAGCCTAGTAACCTGCTATGAACCTATAAAACTGAAATATTGGACAACTGTGTATAAAGGAACTGGATATTTAGAACTGAATTAAAGACGTTTCCGTTTTGTGTTCATATGCCATTACCCAAATTAAGTAGGAAAAAAAGGCAGTGACATTATTGTATGGTAAATATGTATGTTTTTAAGAAAAAAACATTTTAATCAATAACTGTTTCCTTTTCTTCTGGAACAAAAAGTATTACAACACTGTATAAGAATGCCAGAAATGCAGTGCAAACACAGGGTTGACTGTTTATACAGCAGGTGTGTGCAGTAACTTTTAGAGACATTAATTTTGATTTGTGTACACTTTTATTGTCTGATATGGGAGATGTAGTAAAATCATATGAATATTAAAAGATGTTAGATTTAATGTTTAGAGGAACATTGGAGGATGGCACCTATTTACTCTTCTTCTTTCGGCTTTTCCCAGTTAGGGGTCGTCACAGCGGATCACCTGTCCGCTTATGATTGGCAGTGGAGTTTTACGGTGTCAAGTTGCCAGCCCGGCGCCCAACCTTCCACAGAAGGCACACACACGTTCACATTCACACCTAGGGCCAGTTTGGAGTGTCCAATCCACCTACAGCATGTCTTTGGGATGTGGGAGGAAACCGGAGCACCCGGAGGAAACCCACGCGACCACAGGGAGGACATGCAGACTCCACACAGAAGGCACCCCAGCCGAGGATCGAACCGGAGAACTTCTTGCTGTGAGGCGACAGTGCTAACCACTGCACCACCGCTGCCACTATTGCTGAGAAAATCTGTGCAGACTAGTAACACTGAGAAATGCAAATCTGATATTAAACTACTTATTGCTGAAGTAAATAATAATTAGATGGTATATTTAGTACATGTCATTGCATTTAGTTTTGCTGATGGACTTAGCCCCACTGGGTGTGTGGCCTGTTTTCATGGGAAACCGAAGGTGGTAGCCATAGAAATGGGGTCATTTTTCACAATACTGTTTAGTATAGTGAGTGTGATGGTAGCTTTAACAGTCACCAGAGCTACCACCAGTTCATTCTGATGGATCCTGTGACTAACATATCATCTGAAGAATAGAACTGTCAGAAACACGTCACATTAGAAAATGAAATACACAGGCTTATTTATCAAACACAAAGTTGCAAGACAGAGAAAGGCCAAAAACTTTGGCTTGTCATCACTAGAAATCATTGAGAGAAAGACTACAAGAGCTTAATGTGTACAATTTTTAAGAAAGGTAGAATGGGGATATTATGGGGAGGGTTAGTATAATGCTTAAGGTATTCACCTCACAGATGCAAGGTACAGGGTTTGATTCTGACCTATGAACCTATGATTAAAAAAAAAACTGCTTAAGAATATACAGATTACACATGAGTAAACTGATTCAGAAAATAAGAAAAATAAAAGAACAAGAGGGCACAATCTGCATATTTAATTTGGAAAGCTTGAAGAAGATGTAAAGAGGTATTTTTACAGAAAGAGTGGTGGATGATTGGAACAGAATTTTTAAGAAGTGGTAGCATTGAGAACAGTGACTAAATTCAAGAATGCATGGAGGTGGGAAGTAGTGGGGGACAAGTACTCCTCAGCAGCAGAATGATGTTACCACAGGTGCCCCAGATGTCCTTCAAGAATGCAACTGCAGTCCTTACATATGGGTTGTCCTGCCTCAGGCAGCCCTCGGTCGGCCGGATTCCAAAGTCTGGGTCCGGCGTCGGCTGATGTCACCTCCTCCCCGACGTCAGAGCGGCTGGGGTATAAAAGCATCAGTCGACGCCATCTTCCTCAGTCTTTCTTGCCACGTGGTGCCCGAAGCAGAAGCAGTTCGCAAGTGCTGGTCGGTCAGCTCCTGTGTTTTTCTTATCCGAAGTCATCAAAAAGCTAAGTACCCCGTTGGGGAACCTTTTCTTGCCTCAGCCGATGTCAGACAAAATTGAAAAAGTTAATAATTGTTTGTCTTGTGGTAAACAAATACCTCATAAGGACTTCCATTCTTACTGCCTCCCCTGCCTTGGCCCAGACCATGACGTCTCGGCCTGTGCTGCCTGTGCTTGCTTCAATAAGCGCACTCTCAGGCGCCGGGCAGAGTTTGCCGAAGACTTTTTTGGCGATGAATACTGTTATATCATGCCGTCGGAACAACCGACACCACATATTTCCAAAAAACGGAAAGACCGGGACCGACATCCTCGGCCCGCGACTTCCACCGACACCACACCAAAAACTACCGCGAGTTCATCGGTCTCTTCTGAGGATGTTGTTCCGCCAATTCGGACCGACGACACCGATTTCCCGATCACTCCCGCCCCGGAGCCTGCGCTGGTGCCGGTTGTGGACTTTCCTCCTGAATCTGAAGCCCAAGATTTACCTGAGACCATATCGGTGGACAAGGTGACTCCAGCACGTGGGGCAGCTAGGCCTCCTATGTCTATGTCTATCAAGGCCTATACACGTGCTAAGGCTGCCAGCCAGGCTAAGTCTCACCCTCCTAAAGTTTTGCCTCAGCCCACTACTGATAAGCAAATCATGACCTTAGCTGCAGATTTGATTTCCTTAATCCGAGGCTCCCAGGCCCATCCTGAGAGAGGTTCTCGGCCTCCTTCTGACAAAAGGCCCAGGGTTGAGCACCCAGACACCCTTTCTTCTGATGAAGCTACTGCTGACTCTGATCACTCAGATACCCAGGAAGAATCCTTCCAGGCCTGTGAGGATTCTGATGCGGAGGATTCTGTTCCTTCTGCTTCTCCTCCTGAGGATATTTCTTTTGGGGAAATTCTCCATTCCATGAGAGAGCATTTTCAGTGGCAAGGCCAGGAATTCTCTGACTCCAGGAAGCGGCTTTGTACCTTCCTTAAGCTTCCCCAACACAGGCCTTTAGCTATCCCCCCTGTGTTAGATGTACTGGATGATGTGTACGCAGATTCGAGTACTACACCTGACTCTCTCCCCCCTGCTCCTGTCAAGCCAGACAGATATTACAGGGTTCCTGAATTGCACAAGCATTTCTTTAAGGCCCATTCTGTGGATCTAGAAACAATTTCTCAGGGGCCCAAAGGGGTGGCCACATCCACGGCCAAAAATCCTTTGCCCTCAGACAGGGAAGCTAGGTCCCTGGAGAGGTGGGGCAAAAAAGTTTATACCTCAACCACTCTTGCCATGAGAGCCCTTAATTGCCTTTTTCATATGTTTCAGTATCAGGATTTCTTGATGGATGATTTGCAGAAAAAGTTAGCCTCTCCTGAGCCTTTAGACAGAAAGGCCTTGCAGGATTTGGTCCATAACACTCAGCAGGTTAGCAATCATTTTCTTCAGTGTGGTTATAATGCATTGGAAGCTTCATGTAGGGCAGCTATGACAGGGGCAGTCATACGTAGACATGCATGGTTGAAAGAACAGGCATTGCCAGATCATGTTAAAGTAAAGCTTCTAGATGCACCTCTGGAAAAACACAAGCTATTTGGTGCTAATGCTCAGGATGTGTTGAAATCAATTGAGGAAAAGGCAAAATCAGTGCAAACAGTCAAGGATTTCCTCCAGGTTCAGCCACCAAAGTTCAGCAGGAATTGGCCTTCTAAGAATTGGTCCTTTCCGGACACTGACAAATTTCAAAGGGGAAAGAACAGGCATGCCCGAGGAAGAGGGCAATACAGAGGCTACTACAGAGGCCGCCAATGGCAACCGACTAATCAGAGAGGTGCCGCAGGGACATCCCCTGCTCCACAGGGACAATCACAATGACTTGACTTTGGCACCGCCTACCAAGGCTCAAACAGAAGCACCTTTAGGCGGAAAATTATCCTTATTTTCAAAAAAACTGGCACATTTTAACAAAGGACAAATGGATTCTGGACATAATAGACCAAGGCTACAGGTTCCACTTCCATACTTTACCAACAAAGCAAGGCATGCCAAACCTGCCACAAAATCAAAGGGCAGAGGCTTTCAAACAAGTTACAAAGCTGATAAAAATAAAAGCAATAGAAAAGGTTCCTCCTCAGGAACAAGGCCAGGGATTTTATTCAAGACTGTTCCTTGTTCCAAGAAAAGAAAATCAATGGAGGCCTATACTGGACTTGTCCACTCTAAACAACTTTCTCATTGTACCAAAATTCAAAATGCTGACACTGCAGCAACTCCTTCCCATGCTGGGCAAGGGGTCTTGGCTGGTTACTCTGGACCTCAAGGAGGCATACCTGCATGTCCCAATCAGACAAAGTTGCAGAAGATACCTCAGATTTCTTGCAGGGTCAGAGCATTATCAATTCTCAGCATTGCCTTTTGGCTTATGTACTGCGCCCAGAGTATTCACTAAATGCCTGGCATCAGTAATTGCACACTGCAGACTCCAGGGGATACAAATATACCCTTATCTGGACGACTGCCTTATACAAGCGGACAGCAAGCAAGCCTTGACAAAAAACTTGAATTATGTCATTTACTTACTACAGGCTTTGGGATACACAGTCAACTTACAAAAGTCAAGACTACTGCCATCCCAACAAATAATTTTTCTAGGAGCCAAACTAGACACACAATCGCAAATGGCTTACCTCACAGACGAGAAGCAAGAACAATTACCACAGTACTTCAAAAGCCTAGCAAGGCTCACCCAGATGACTGCAAGGAAAATCCTGCAGGCCCTGGGTTTTATGGCATCTTGCATTCTACTAATTCCACTGGCAAGACTTCACATGAGAAAACTACAATGGTACCTAAAAAGTTTATGGTCTCAACACAGCCACAACTTGGAAGCAAGTATCCCACTCATCCCATGTCTACAAAGGGAATTTTTGTGGTGGGCCCAAGCAAGCCAGTTAAACAAAGGTATGCCTTTCAACAAACCTCCACCAAGCCAAACCATTACAACAGACGCCTCAGACCATGGATGGGGGGCGCACATGGAGGGCAGATGCATTCAGGGGCAATGGGCCCCCCAGGAAATACATCTACACATCAATCAAAAAGAGATGTTAGCAGTAATCCATGCAATCGAGGCCTTCGGATTATATCTTCAACAAGGCCATCTACTAATAAAGACAGACAACACCACTGTTATGTGGTACATAAACAAGCAGGGAGGTACTCATTCTTACCCCCTTTGCAGACTAACAATGGCTCTTTGGGAAAAATCCCTGAAACTGGACATACAGCTGCAATCCCAGTTTGTTCCGGGCAGGGACAATGTTCTGGCGGACAGTCTAAGCAGAAACATCATGGACCCGCACGAATGGATGCTACATCCAGACATTTTTGCTCAAATAACTCATGCATGGGGAAGGCCGGACATAGACCTCTTTGCCTCCCACCTCAATCATCATCTGAAAAAGTTCTGCTCGAGGACACACCATCCACAAGCCTGGAAGATAGATGCTCTCTCATTCAGCTGGAACTTGCTAACAATCTGTGCTTTCCCACCTTTACCATTAATGACCAAGGTGTTACTGAAGATCAAAGCAGAGCAACCAAAAGGCATCTTAATAGCTCCAGACTGGCCAAGACAACACTGGTATCCACTACTAAGGAGCATAACTTGCACCAAACCGTGGCCCCTGCCTCAATGGCCTCTACTCTTGACTCAGCACAATTACAGGACGGTTCATCCCAACCTGAAAACTTTACAGCTGACAGCCTGGAGGGTCCCATGATTTCTACCCATACATTCCTTTCCAAGGAAGTTCAACAGATATTATTGGAAGCACGCAGACCTTCCACCAGAAAAGCTTACTCAGCCAAATGGAAGAGATTCAACATCTGGAATACCAACAAGGGACAGGATGCATCAGTAATGAGCATACCACACATACTGGAATACTTGGCAGAAATGCTGCATAATGGACTTTCATATTCTTCCATAAAAATACATGCTTCAGCAATTTCAGCAACATACAACACTGATCCACCTGTGTTTTCACATCCTTTGCTGAGACAATTTCTAAAAGGGATAAAGAATATCAAACCTCCCAGAAAGCCACCAGTGCCTGCATAGGACCTCAACTTCATGTTGGAAAAGCTAACTCTTCCTCCTTTTGAACCAGCAGCATCTGCAGACTTGCAATTTCTTTCATGGAAAACAGTTTTCCTGTTGGCAATTACCTCAGCAAGAAGAGTCTCAGAGATACAGGCCCTCATGGCAGTGCCTCCATTTCTCATTTTTCACCAGGACAGGGTTTCTTTAAGAACCAATCCTTCTTTTATGCCAAAAGTGATTTCCAGGGTGTCTCTGAACCAAGCAATTCACTTGCCCACTTTCTTCCCCAATCCTCAAAATAAGGGGGAAAAGCTGCTACATACTTTGGACATACACAGACAACTACGCTACTACTTGGACAGAACAAAGGCCAAAAGAAAGTCTGACCAACTATTTGTAGCATACGCTCCTGCAGTGCAAGGAAAGGCAATTTCCAAGCAAACTATTTCAAAATGGATTGGACATTGCATCAGATTCTGTTATTCTTTCCATGGAAAGGGTGTGCCAGCCAATATCAGGCCACACTCCACCAGAGCTACAACCACCTCCACAGCCTTCCTAAGAGGGGTGGCTACAAAGGACATTCTAGAAGCTGCTACATGGAGCTCCGTGCATACATTTTCCAAGCACTACAACCTGCCTTTATATTCCAGATCCCGAGCAGGCTTTGCTTCGGCAGTCCTGCAGGGCATTTTAGCTACACCATCCTTATCTTAGAGCCTACCACCCCCAGCTTGGCTATGGTATTCAACCCATATGTAAGGACTGCAGTTGCATTCTTGAAGGACATAGTACAGTTTTGTACCTACCATAAATGTAGATGTCCGATAGATATGCAACTGCAGTCAGGTTTTCCCTCCCTCCTACCCCTCTGTGTATTGGGTCCACTTCCCTCCTGTTATAATTAGCTGGGGATATCTGTTATGGTGTATCTGTTTATTACTATTGTCTATGTCTGGAATTTTTTATCCA
Organism: Protopterus annectens; assembly: GCF_019279795.1. NCBI lineage: Eukaryota > Metazoa > Chordata > Ceratodontiformes > Protopteridae > Protopterus > Protopterus annectens. The sequence goes on along the minus strand of NC_056746.1, from coordinate 503,441,832 downwards.
GTTTCTAAATTTAGCCTTCCTTGGAGGGCACCTGGCATTTGGGGCAAGAAACACTGAGGAAGATGGCGTTGGCTGATGCTTTTATACCCCAGCCGCTCTGTCGTTGGGGAGGAGGCGACATCAGCCGACGCCGGACCCAGACTTTGGAATCCGGCCGACCGAGGGCTGCCTGAGGCAGGACAACCCATATGTAAGGACTGCAGTTGCATATCTATCGGACATCTACATTTATGGTAGGTACAAAACTGTACTTTTCCCTCACATCCCCTATATATGGGTCAGAGTTAGTCAAAGGACAGTTAGCTGGGTGTGGTAGACCCATTGGGTGATGATAGCATTTAGGTATTGCAAAGTGACAGCTGTGGGAAGTCAGAAATGAGAAAAAAAGAATGCATGGGATATGCATAACTAAACTGAGAGACTGAGCAGCAGAAAAAAAACAAGTAAACTATTAATAAGTCTGATCTGTAGCTGATGCAGATGGTACAGAAATATGCAAAGTGGGCCATTTCGTTTTTATCTGCCATTGTTATCTACATCTGTGTGCCCTTTATAGTTTGACAGGATGAAGGAAATGGTTATAAGGGATATAGGACATCTTGTGGGTTATCAGCAGGTAGAGAGAAATTGTGTGCTGTTGATAAAAAAGTGCAGCAGGTAGTTGTGAATGAAAATTTTGAGAAAATATACAATTTATGGGTATGGTTATCAGGAGACCATGTTACAAACATTTATGCTGACTGTCCAAGTAATGCTGTTGTTGCATTGACAAAAATCTTTCTCCTTGGAATATATTAGTTATATTGCTAAATCAGTGAGTGGAAATATTATTTCCTGTTATATAACATAATGAACACATCTATAAGGTGTTTGTTCCAGAGTCAGGAAATTAGGCCAGTTTTCTATCAGTTGTTTAGAATTGTGGTATACATCTTTCTTTTAACTGCAAACCCTTCAGTGTGACATAATGTTTATGTAAAAAGAGTCCTACATATCCAAAATTGTACTTTTCAATACAGTAAATAGCGTAGGGCAGGGCATCTTACAGCGTATGTTTATCTAGGGTAGCTTGTGTACATTAGGTTCCATAACCTGTTTTAGTAAGTAATTCACTAGGTGTAGTATTCAGATATTGTTTACACAGTTTGTACCTCTGATGTGCTGCAGAAAGTTCAGGATCATGATGGAGGAGATCCACACACAGGGACATTTAAGAACTGTAGCCAGGGTGTACCTCCACATACAGGCAGAGATGATCATATGTCCATTGTAATTCAGGGGGTTGCTGCTGTACCTGCATACATAACACTACAAGATCCACAGACACAATGAAAAGGAGCATAGGTTGGGAGCAAGTACAGCAGTGTAGTACTGGGTCTGTGGCTAACCTTTCATGTTACCGGTGCGCTGTAGTCCAACCAGCTAGATAAGCCTGGAGTGCAAAGCTGGCTTTCTAGCCGAAGGAGCAGAACATCAGACACACTGATGAGCCCCATACACAAAACTAATTCATGCTACTACTGCCTGCTTAATTATCTTCAGTCTGTCATGGGAGTCAGAGGCTATCCTAACATTAGCGAACAAGACAAAGGAACTAATCCTGAACAGGTTACTAACTCCTTCAAGGACGCCTAACAAAAATGTGACATGGACAGTGTGAAATCATCAGCAGATGTAATGGGACTTACGTACTCAACTAATACAATGTAATTTGAGCCTGTAGACCCACAACAATTGTACACAGTGTAGAAGGAACAGCATTCCTTGCCACTAAAGTCGTATGTGTCTGTCAATGCTGTCACATAGCACAGGTGTACAACATTATGACAGATTATTTGCTGCTGCATGACATGTGATGTGGACACAGGCCTTTAATGAGATGCAGCTGAGAGTCAACATGCAGAATTAAGAAACAAGGAAACATCTGTACATAAAATTCATGAACATTCCATCTGGGAGATATGAAAGAGGATTTACACCTAACTGGTGTTTGCCCAGTAAATTAAGAGTACTTTTCCTAACAGTGCAGAATACATTCATGGCATGATATAATGTTTAATCATGGCAAGATCATTTTTAAATACTAGTTAGAAAAGCTCAAGTTTAATTAAAATTTGTGGATTGCTGTTAATGGCAATACAGAGGGGTCTGAGTAGTTATGTTTAACTGATACATAGAAAACTTTTCCTGATGTGTTTGAAATAAAATTTTATACAAAGCTGCAGTTTTTATTTGTGAACAATTTGATGGGTTTAGGATTAGTGTGCAGAATTTCAGACTAAAAAAATGTTAGCACTTCAGTGTCCATGTTTATTTCTAAAGTCATAACAAATGCTATATGTAAGTTATTGACACAGACAAAATATCTTGATGTATTAGAGAAACATGGATTGAGCTGCATTCTCTGGTATGTTAGAAATATGCTCACTGAGCTTTATTTCTAGTCAGGCCTGAATGGGTGCAATACTTGTATCCAGACCATGACTGACTGACAGTTGATAAGAACTTGATAAATATATTTATTGATAATATGGGTGAGCATCACAGTAGTACAGCAGTTAGCATTACTGTGCCTCGCAGTTCTTGGTTCTCTGATTTGGTCACTGGCTGGGGGTGTCTTTGTGGAGTTTAATGATATTTAATGGTCCTGCCTGTGCTCACACAGATTTTAATGGAATATGATTTCCACCATGTTTCAAAGACAAAAATGAACAGCTTAATGTTGTTTGTCTTGGTAACTTGCCTTTCTACGTATTTTGGAGTTATCTCCCATGGACTCCATGACTCCTCTGAAAATGGGATTTCCTTGTTGGACATTCACAGATTACAAATGTAAATTAATGTATGAATAAATAAATGACCACATTAAGCAACACAGATGACATAGTAGTGAAATTTTAAGTACATGCAATAAATGTACATTAACGTGTATTTTTGGTGCATGATATATAAAGAATTATGCTCAGGGCCCCAGTCATAACCAATTTGTTATGTGTTCAAGACATGTGTGTCAAGAAATTCCCTTTAAGAACAAAGCTAAGTCTGAGAGGTGAGGCTTGACTTCCATGTCAAGAATTAATAATAACTAATTTATGATTAGGTCTTTGTAGTACGAGTGGCTTTAGCTGTTCTGATGCATCACTAGTTACAGAAACAAGGGTAGAAATGCAAGGTGTTTCACATCCTTGAAAGCCGTAAATACTTAGGGATGAAACACAGACAGGAGCAAGAAACTGTCACTCTGACAAACTAACAGCTCTAAAAACCCACGCATAACAGCTTTTAAAGCTGTTTTAGCTTCTGTCTGCTGTTAAGTCGTGGCTGTCACTGGCTGTGATTATGCTCTAGCATGAGTAAAAGTAAAAAAAAAGCATCTTCGTTCACAGTAATCCACTGTTGTATTCCTGTAGGTATTTTTCAGGCTAACCTGAGTATAATGTACACATTCTCATTATCAGGCAGTGAAAATACAAAGCAATCTTCCTGAGGCTTAAGTTGTCCGATTTATTCAAAGTATTGAGTGCTTTCATCTGTCAGATGTCATCAGATACAATGTTTCTTTCTACTGCTCTAGCTTGAGACTAGAGCTTAACAGCTTTGAGAGGTGGCTAACAAATCTTTGTTAAGCAACTCTCGTATCTCAAAAAGGTGTGTAACAAATTACCCTTTTCCCTATGTCAGAGTATAATCTTCGTAGTTCATGTGCTGCATGTTCGTACGTTACAACCTATTCACATTATACCACAGTAATGTATTTCAGAGGCTGTGTGTGTTTATTAATAAACAATGTATGCTTAGTTACTACTGTCATTTAATTATTTTTATTTGTATTTATTTTATTTTACACTTGTTTACCAGGGAAGTCAGACTGGGCATGAAGGCCCCTTGTCAGGAGAGGCCTGGGGAGAAAAGCTCCATCATTTACAACAATTTTTTTTTTATATACGGGCCATAAAACCAATTGATTATCCACACATAAGACAACAATTAGAGTACTTCAGTATAGATTGGAGATGTACATTCATAAGTATACAGTTTGTATAGAGGTATGTACAATGTAGAAGGAGCTTTACTTAGAACAGTTGTAGAAAGCATAATTCATGTGCATAGGTGAACAATATGTTCAGAGAGAAATGTAAGTTAGTTCAAAGTATAGTTGGTACTAGCTGTTGGATTTGATTGAATGAGAAGATATGTAATACCTTGGTGAAAAGTTTAGTTGTTGTAATATATGTGTTGCTTAGGGGTGTTTATTGAATGTAAAGGTTCTTAAAGGAAGATGCTTGGCAGACGAGATGAAGAGTTGTTAGTTTGTATTTGCTCTGATAGTATATTGCTTGGAGGAACTATTTAGTTAGATTTGTAACTGTGATGTAACTGCTAGAGTGTAATGTAGGTTTTAGAAGAGAGATAGATAAAATTGTTGAGTTTTATGACGATGGTGCAGAGTAAGAGAGAGAAATGATGGGGAATAATGTGGGTCTTAAGGGAAAAAGTAGGGGAGGAGTTTGGTTTTATAGTATATATATATTGCAGGGTGAGTTAGAAGGGATAGGCAGTGATATTGATAGGTGAAGTACTGTTGTTAGCCAGGGGATCCACAGCTGCAAATCTAGTTTATTACAAAATACTCCTTAAGATGTATTTTAAAAACATGAAAGTTTGTTCTCTTGTTTTAAGTTATTGGGACAGCATCCCAGAAATTTGATATGTAGTTGGAGTACAGTGAGTCACCTGCTGAGTTTCAGGATTTCTAAATTGCCCTGATGACGTGTTACACAATTTGTTGTTTTACTGTTTTCTGAGTTATGTACTTCTGCTGTATTTATATTATTTACAGGTCTGACAGCTTCATTTGGAGCAATGTTTTCCTGTAGTTCATAAGGTGAAGCTATATCAATAAGTAGCAGCTAGTTAAATACCCATTCTCAGTTGGTTTAAGTAGTTTTAGACATTGCTAGAAGGCGTATTACTTCTTATTTCTGTTGTTGGTAGTCTTAAGTAATCAATGTCAGGTTATTATAATAACTAAATGAAATGCTGTTATTTTTATAGTATGACTGAATTGGCAACATGTTGTGTACAGATAACTGAAAGGTACATTTCTGCAGGTACATGTTCAAGTTTTACTTTTGACACTCTGCTTATTTGATATTAGCTCATATTGAGAAGCTTGCCTTAGTGCGGGGGGGGGGGGGGGGTGAAAAATACCAAACTTCCTTTTTGATTATTTCTTTTTTTAGCATTGCAAAAACATTCTCTTGCATGGAATGCAATGATGCTAATATACTATTCAGATGAAAACTAATAATTCTGCTTTGTATTCACCTAGCAATGTGCAGAAACAATTCTCAGAGGGACTGAAGAAAAATGTGGCAGCAACCGAGTACGAACGATTTCAGGAAGTAGGCCACCTCTTCTTTTCCGCCTGTCAGAAAACTCAGGGGACGAGAACATGAGTGATGTAGCATTTGATTCATGGCCTTCTTCTCCATCTCCAGCAACACCACACAGCCAGAAATTTGAGGGTCTAAGTAAGTGAATTTCATTTGTGCCATACAGATTCCTGGGTTGTCTGTTAAAAAGACACTGTCATTCTTCTGAGCCTTGTGGCAAACTACAACTGACATAATCAAACTAGTTCACTATTGTGTCATACTCTGATTCTGGATTTTCTTACTTTGTAGATATAAATTACAGACCACTCAACTGTTTTCTCACACCATTTCTTTACTGAACTGATTATAGTAATCCAGCAGTAGCTGAGAAGGTCTGGGTTACGCTTGATTGCAGTTAGTGATATTCTGTGGAGTGATGTGAACCACATTAACAACCTTGCTTAATAGATAGCTAAATACATAAATGTTGTCTGTCATTAAAATAATAAAAAAATGGCCAACAGATTAATGAGGTCCCAGACAGTTTGTAGTTTGGTGCTTCAGTATTCTTTTTGCACCTTTGAGATACATACTATTTAGTGTCCATCATTCCCACACCTGCAGTATCCTTTAGCATATATGGATTGTTTCCCGCCTAGAAAACAACAACCGACAAGCTTCAAAAAGCCCTGCCCCCCCCTTCACTCTGATTGCTGACTGGCTAAACTTCAGGAGGAAAATCAGCACTCAATCAAAGTTTTCTTCAGTTCTTTATTGCTGTATCGAGAAGCATCTCTTGGGGTTCTCAGGAGCAGCAATCAGCTAGGAGCTTCTTTTCTGACAGATAAGTACACACTTTGGAACCCCTCTACTCAGAGATTATTGCCCTTTAAAAGTAGCAATTCTTGTTTTTTTTTTACTAAAAGCAGTATTTCCCTTTAAGAAACTATTATTATTTTCACAGTTATCAGAAGTTTCCTGTCGGGGACTGCTGCTTTTGACTTACAGTGTTTATTACAGTGTTTGGGGATCATTTTGTGAAAGATTGTGTACTGCAATTGTGTACTGCTTATTTAAACTTTGTACTTTGTCGTAAAAGTTTGTGAAGGAACACTGTCAGTGTAATACTTATGCTCACATTATGACAACCTACCTGCTGTTTTTGATTCTGTCAGTGTGTGTCTGGGAGTGCTTGAACAGCACTGTTAGGGAAATTCTGTTCTACTTTCATTTTTTTTAAACACATTTATTTAGTTATCACTTGTGATACAAACAGACTTACATTTATATAAAAATAAACCATATTGACAAGTTCATATTTACAAACTACATATATTGCTATTTATCATATAATTAAAGCGACATTACATAAATGTTTCAATTCCTGCCTTCTCTTAAACCACATTCCTCCTCCAAAATATTTTTCAGCATATATTGTTCACACAATTTCCATTTATTTATGTGCAATTTGCTCCTACCGTTTTCTAAGGATCCTACTTCGTGTTCTTTAATCTGTGTTACAATATTCACTACTTCATGTATAGTTGGTTTAGATTTTGATTTCCATTTTCTAGTAATTTCTTTTTTGGCAGCCACCAAAATTAAACTTAACAAAGTCTTACTTTGTCTAGGCAGTTCAGATCCTGTATCCCAGCTCAAAAAAAATAATTTCTGTAGTTGCACTCATTTGCTCGCTTAGTATTCTTGACAGAGTACTCTGTAAGAAATTTTTAAGGTCTGCCACCTCATTACATTGTAAGAACACATGGACCCAGGTACCTCTCTCTTCCCCATTACACTCCCAACATTTTGCCATCCACCTGAGGAAAAATTTTGGAGTCTGCTTCGGGTATAAAAGTATCAATGCAAACACTTCCAGGCAAAAATCCTAAATCTTCTAGATTTTTTGCATATTTGGGAGCCGTACACATGTCCTTCCATTGTTTGTGAACTGCATAACTAATCTCTCTGCAATCTTTTTTTGACCCCTTCTGATTTATTCTTACAGTTATTGTGCAATATTGTATATGCCCGACTGTTATCTGTTTTTTTTTTTACTGCAGCTTTTGTTCTTGATTCATTTGAAAACTCAACCAGTGCAGGACTTTCATTCAGGATTACACTATCCCGTTCTCATTTTCTATAAGCTGATATCAATCCCTGATAGTAGGGAAGGCAGTCACTAACCTACAGTGCAAATGTCATCTTGGCCTCTTTCCATTATGTTACCTTTCTCTCTCAGATTATTTGTTTCCAATAAATTGGTTCCTTTGCCAGCTTCCTCCAGTAAATTCCAGCCCCCTCTTGCCTATTCTGTGTACCCCTAATTACAGCCATCCCTATTGGCAGAATCTCCTTTCTTCATTCCTGTGTTGCCTTAGTTCTTAGTATACTTTCTGTCACTTTATGAATGTAATATTCTGTATTACTGTTGGTATTCTCTTTAAGGGTCTGCATCCAAAATCCTATTCTTCTTAAGGATCTGCATCCAGAATCCCATTCTTTCTTATTTCTTGAGCCCCCCTCCCACTTCATCATCACCCCTTTCCACTTCAAATTGCATTTTTTGCTTGTGTTAAGTATAAGAGCCTTAACTGTGTAGCTCTAAAAAATCCCTTCAAATCAGGTAATCCTAAACCTCTTTGTTCTAATGGGAGGATCAACTTGTCCCACTTACTTCTTGCCCCCTTCCCCAATAAAGTCCTTTAACTCATTATTAATTACTGTCAACAGCTTCTCCTCTGGTTGATTAAAAAATGCTTGACCTGTGTATAAAACTAAAGGGACTAAAAACATTTTACTGCTTGTAGCTTGTTATGCATATCCGTAGGCAAGAGCTTCCATTTTATCACTTTTTATATTATCTTTTGTTTTGTCTCTTTCCACATATCCTTAGCTGCCATAACAGAATTATTTTTTCCATACTCCTAAATACTTCACTTTATCATGTTGCCATAAATATGGGTATTAATGAACCAATTCATGTGTTGGTTATATTTTCCTTTCTCCCCCTCCCCCATGTACATCCTCATTGTTGCAAATTAAATTTGTTCCCCACATATAAGTAATATTCCCTGTTGAAAGCTGATTATTTCTTGGAAAAAAAGTTAAGTTCCATAATAACAGTTTTGGGTGGCATAAAATACATGCCAGCATAATCCTCATCCCCTGCCAGTATTCACTTACTACGACAAATCTGCCATTATTATCTTTTTTCCTCTACTATTACTACTGGAACTCCTCTAGCAATTAATACAAGTACTCCTATTTTCCTTTATCCCTGATATACTGCAGAATATCCATTCTGAAATCCTTTCTTTATCAAATTCACATGCTCACTTCTTTCCAAATCTGTCTCCTGCAGCAGTGCTAGTTACACTCTACATTAAAATATAATTAAGTATACTTTCCTTTTTGTCTATATCTGTGAGACCATTCACATTCCAAGGTAATATAGGAAGTGTCACCATTATGGTAAGAAGTCTTTATAACCACCTGTTATATATGGCAGCTTTTTTAAATGTCCAGCTTTTGTGATACATGTACTCATTAATATTTGGCAGTTAATCTCTTAAACATTTTTTTTTATCATCAGCATTGGAATCTATGTCACATTTTATAAGACGTTTTTGTTTTAATAAAAAGCCTCAAATAAAAAAACTAAACACACACACACAAAACACCGTCAGAACATGTTAACTCAATACAAACACACATAACTGTATACTTCCTCAAGTAATGGAGTTTAACACTCCTAATAGGAACATTTCTGTCAAATAAACAGCTGCTAACACTGGACCTAATTAACCTGAAATTGAAGTTATCCATGCTAAGATGCATGTTATTGGCTGTGCTCTTTTTACACTAATTGGTGTCTGTCTTTTTTATCTTTATCCCCATGTGAAAACAGTTTGCATACTTTCAGAAATCATTAACTTTCAGCCTTGAAGAAACCAATGGTCTGTGTTTTATTGCCCTGTTATCAGCTTGTCTCCATGGAAGCTTACGAGAAAAAAGAAAAATGTAGTCCTCTGAAGTAGCTTGAAAGACAAGATGAAATATTTATTGCTAAAAGAAAACGTTTTTATTATATTCTGTGTTCTCATGTTTACTTGTTTCCACGTAAAGTTTGTTATTAGATTAAGCCTAGGGTTTTAATCCAGACACTCGCCTATCCAAAAGTAAGAGAAAACATATCAGATGTACATATATTATGATCTGTGTATGTTTACACCCCGTCCCCCAACCAACAACCCACAATTACAGTATTAAATTAAACATGCTTTTTTTAGCTTTTCTTCTCTTTTGCACTCTAATGCCTACATTTCTTAAGAAAGAGAAAAGGAAGAAAAAAAGGTATCTGTTTACTTTAGTAACTTTATCACACACAAGAGCAACTAAAATACTTTACTGTAAAATATGCAATTTACATTGTGAAAAGTTTCATAGAAATACTACTAAGAACATAAACTGTTTTATGTAAAGTTACCTTTTTCCTTATTCTTTCCCTCCCCTCCCTTTTGAATCCTTTCAGACATAATGACATGAAGTGAAACAAATTCTTTTCAGTTCCCCACAAGTTTAACAAAGTCAACAAAGGTCCGCTCTTTTCACTTATTCTTATACAGCCATATTTCGCAAGTGTGATTTATACTTTGTAGTTTCACATTTATTTACTAATTTCCATGTTGCTGGTCTTCTTCATGTTCACTAAAACCAAAACAGTCCGGTCACCACAACCTGCTTAAAAGTAAAAAACTTTAATCAAAGACAAAAGAAATACAAAAGTGCTTTCAGGCAAAAGCTGTTCCTCAGACCACTCACGTATGTCTCCATCTTCCTCTATTGTAGTCTTTAACTCATTCACTCCAATGGAGCTCAGGAAGTTTGCACTATAACTTCTAATGGGCGGAGCCTAAGCCTTTTGACAGAATCAAATTATGTCCTCACATTTCAAACAAATGTTCATATCTCTGAAACCATAGGGATTATGAATGAAGTATAAATGGCAAACTCTTCAGCACAAACTGTTTTTATAGTGGAAGTATTCTTTAGGTTCTAGGTCTTAAACCAAATTTTATAAGTCACAGTAAACACAGTAACTATTACATTTGTAATATTTTGTAAACAACTTACAATAGCTCAGTAACCACTCAAGTTACACACATACTGTTAGCAGCATTTTATTCATCTAACTGAGAGCTTTAATATGAGACTAAGGAGTTCTTTCTGTGTAACTTGTTTGTTGAGATATTTAGAAAATCTGATAATTGTATCTATATAAATTAATATCATAAAAACAGTTAATATCTGTTTATCGGCACTAGACAGAGGTCAAATATTAATACAGTTGAGTTTGCGATTATGTAAGCTTTAAGATGAAATCTTTTAAAACCTTGTACATGGCATGGTTTTGGAATTATTGTTGCAAATATGAGTAAGCAGTATTTGATGCCTAGAGGCATCAGTAGGAGTTAACTGCAGATGCACCTGGAGGCGTCACTTAGATGTAATGAGTTAAAGCCAGCATGAACCAGGGGTCAGATGAATCCTGTCTGGCTGTTCCATTGTCTTATACAGGCGAGGGAGGACCATTTTCTCCCATTCTGGGAAACTCTCCAAAAGATTCTTCTCGGGATAACCAGGAAAAGAGACCATTAGACTGGGCGTACATCCCTCCTTCAAGTCAGTCCCCTTTAGCTGGAACTGCCATTAAGGAAAAAACAAAAAGTTAAACATTATTCTTCTTCTGATGAAGTTACTATTATTGAAAAAGATGAGTTTCTTAACTTAGCTTGACAGGTATCACAAGCAGTAAGTCCTGGTACACAGAAGCCTTTACAAATAGGCATTTCCTATCAAATTGTTTGTGAAGAAACCTTGGTCTGATGATTCTGATTCTGATTTTGACAGAGATGTGGCTAATTCTGCTGCAGATACCCAAGCCTAACTCCTGGATTTTAAGAAAAACTTTAACTCTTATCCTTCTCTGGGGGAATTTTCTTTTAATCTGCCCACTGCCAGGATGAATGAGGTATTTTTAAGAGAACAAGTAGATGTTCCCCTGAACTGAGGGGATACTATGATACATTACAAGTGGATATACATTGTTCCTGCCCTGTCCCTCTTATACTGCCAGCTGTAGAGGATGTGTTGAATGCTGCATGTAGTCATCCTAATACCCATCTGTCATTCCCTAAAAAAAAACTTTGTAAGGGACCTCGGGCTAATAAATTTATTTTCTCTCACCTTAGGTCAGACCCATTTGCCATTTCAACTGTGTGTCATACTGGCAACAGACTGGTACTCAGTAATGACCCTTTTCTTGGAGATAAGGAGGGTAAAATGTCAGGATGTATAGTTAAGAGGACACTTTCTTCTTACACTTTAGCCTTCAGAAGTCTGAATTACCAGGCATATACAGTATGTTGAAATTTGTGCCATGTCATATGGACAATCTGAGGGAATTGGCTTCCACTCTTCCTGCAGAAGAAAGCTCTTTTCTGAACCAAGCAGGTTTTGAGGGTCTGTATCATGTTGTCGAACGTTTAAAAGTTTGGACGTCATATGGTCGACACCTTATGATTGAACTTTTAAAAGTTTGAACGTTTCAATGGAGATCTCCGTACTGTGTGGAATGGGAAGATTTCCCTTTTCTGCACTGTAGTGCGATTTTGGAGTTGGTATATTTAAGGAGCTGGGAGTGGAGGGGTGCAGGGGGCTTTCCCCCCCCTGCTTAAACCGTTCCAGTAGGTTTTTTCTTTGGTTTATTTTTTTTATTACATTTTTGAACTTTTAAATTGTTCGATCATATGGTGTCGACCATATGACATTCGACTTTTAAAAGTTTGATTATGTTATCTAGACACAGGTTTTGACATTTCTCAGGGCTCTAAGCATACTTTGAAGAGTGTGTATCATTGTGCAGATACTGAGTCTATGTCATTTGCTATTGTTACAGTGTTGAGAAGATATGCAACCAAAAGTTTGCTGATGCGGTAAAACCTGAAATCCTGGATTTAGCTTTAGGTAAGGAGGTATTGTTTGGCTGTTCTGCTATTCATGTTCTCAAACAGTGTGATGAAAGAGGGACATTAATTCAGGGAATTTGTAAGATATTTCATGTACCCCATTACGGTACTTATAGGCCTCCCTATTACACTAAAAGGCCAAATAAACAAAAGCTTTCCTTTTCTGACAAACAAAATAGAAAAGAAAACTTCAGGGAAAACCCCAGGGAGCCACCACATTGACAATGCACTAAAGAGTTGACTCAGTTATTTGGAATTTGGGAATTTTTGAGGACTGTGACCTAACTTTTGACCAACACGTGTCTATTGTTGTAAGAGAGTCCTGCATTGCACAGCTTTTAAACAAAGGGATTGTGTCTAGATCTAGGCATGTCATTGTTCCCCATTACTCAGCCCTCATTAGGCCCATCACTGAATATAATGTCTATCTGTTCAAATGCATGCAACAACTGGAACTCCCACAGAAATACCTTACAAAAAGGATACAAGGCCTAAACAACATGTCCTACCATGGACTGACTCAGTGTCCTGTCAATGTACTGAGTGTTCTACAGAGTGGTAAGAGGTGAACTGCACCTGGCATGCAAGGCGTCCTCCAAGCCATTACTGGTGGATTTACAGCACATAAGCAAGTCAAATGACATCAGAAATACTGTGTCTAGGGATCTAAATCTCTTCTGCATATCAATAGAATGGTTTGGAGGGGCAGGTGTATTTCGCAGACAATACCACTGCTGTGGAGCAGACTTCCTATCCACATAAAACAAAGTTCATCCCTGTCAATTTTCATGCGCAACTTAGATTTATGGGTGGAAAACAGAAACTTTACCCCAACACTGCCCCTGTACTACTAATGGACAGCTGCAGCTCCGAAATGCTTTATCTCATGCATGGGTCCCTTCAAATTATCTATTGTATGATCCCAGTTATTCTCATTAGGGCCATGGGATGGGTAAGGCCAATCTATAACCAAATGTGATAGGTTATTTTGAGCACATAAAGGGAAACTGGGTAGGCTTAAAATATCTTGCAAGGGCAGCTAACCTAGTACTTACCTATGAACCTGTAAAAGAGATGGCAGTAGAGTAACAATAAAAACTGGGGTCTTTTTCAGAAAAGCAAAAGTAGAGAATAGCTAGGCCAGTATTCCTTACCCTCTTCCCTCTCCCCCGGCCAATACCTCTACAAATCTGTCTTAAAAACTGACCCCCCCCCCCGATATTCCTTTTTGACAAAAGATTGTTTTGGACTCCTGGGTGTTAAAAGTGGTTTAGGAGGGCTACAGATGGCACTGGATACCGTAACCTCCTTTCATGAGGAATATCTTCCCTCCCTTCAAACCAGACAGAATTTTTTTCCTCAGATTCTTCAGTTTTTATACACCCATGGAGTCATAGAACCAGTGCCTTTAGCTCAAAGGGTTAAAGGCTTCTACTCTACAATATTTCTGACACCAAAGAAAGAGGGAGATCAGTACTATAACATTCATTTTTAAATCTCTACATAAAAGTCCCAAAATTTAAACTGCTAACCTTAGAGAACCTGTTACCTCTAATTCCGCAGAAGTTACTTGGTAACTCTAACCTCAAAAATACTCACTGCCATATTCTTATAGCCATAGGCTTCAGGGGCAATTTCTAAGGTTCTCCTTTTTTGGGTCACATTACCCTTTGGTTTGTGTTCACAAAATGTCTATGGCATTCGATTCTTTCTGGTTCTAGATGACTTGCATATCTTTGCAGTCTTTATCCAGATGTCAGGAAGCATTAACTTTGGTTATGTCACTTTTGACCAATGTGGATTCCATATAAATATTGAAAAATCCTCCTTGACTCTGTCTCATAGGATTGTGCTTCTTGGATGCCTTAAGTAGTCTTCTGTTCAGAGGGCCTTTTTAACAAAAGACAATGTGGATCTTTAACTGGAATTTTTCTTAAGCCTCTCCATTCAGTCTGAGACTTTTGTAAGAGACTTTCTCATGATCCTAAGGTTCATGGCTTCTGTAATTCTCATGATACCTCTTGCAAAAGTACATATGAGAAAGATATAGTGGGTTCTAAAAAACATGGATCCAGCATTTACTTTCTCTTGAGTATCAAATTCAGTTTGGGGCATTATAAAAAAAGGAAGTGCTGTGGTGGAGATAGCTAATTCAACCGAACCTAGTTCTTCCCTTCTCTCCTCAAGCACAGTCAGACACATCAGATTTTGCCTGGGGAGGACTTTCCAGAGGGTTAAAAGTACAAGGCTTGTTGAATCCTTCAGAAAGACCAAAGCATGTCAACTTAAAATATGTTGGCTGTGATCCATGCCTTGAAGTCTCAACATTATCTTTGGTCTGCAGGACCTCTCCAAGTGATTACGGACAATACAACAGCATGTGGTATATAAGCAAGCAGGGAGTTACAAGGTCATACCCCCTATGCAAGCTTGCAAGGACAGCTTGAGAGTTAGCATTTCTTAACCCTTCAAGCATCTTATATTCCACCAGAGCCAAGCAATATGGCAGACAGTCTGAGCAGAACCAGGCCAGATCCTCATGAATGGAAATTGAATGAGTGCAGGAATTGATCTAGTTGTGGGAACACTTCAAATAGATCTGTTTGCCTCCTTTCTATACAGACAACTAGATAAGTTTTATTCTGGGGCTCCAGTCAAGCTAGCCTGGAAAACAGATGCATTTTCATTCCCTTGGAAGGGAATATTCCTATATGCATTTCTACCCTTTCTACTGATTTCCCTTTCTACTGATTTTCAAAGTAGTTCTGAAGTTTCAAAAGAATATCCCCAAATTAATTGTGATGACCTTCTTTTGGCTTTGGCAATATTGGTTCATAGGTTGGTACTAGGCTATCAGCCCTGGGGCCTATACAAGCCTAGCCATAACAATTCCCTGGCTATTTCTTCCCACATTATTTACTTCCCTATTCTTATGGAATTGGGCAAGGGTAAGTACCACAAGCTTCCTCATACACTGGATCTACCCACACAAGATAGGGGGAATTTGCTATACCTCAGTATCAATCAACTTCATCTGACTGCCTGGATGATTTAATTTTAATACCTTTTGGGCATTTATTTCATGAGAATGTGGAGCAGGTACTAAAGGCAGCAAGAAAGCCTGCTGCTAGAAAATCCTGTGTCAGTAAGTGGAAGCGATTTTCTAGTTGGTGCCTAACTAATAACCAGGGGCCCACCAAGGATTTTGTACCACTACTGCTCTAATATTTGTGTGAATTACATTCCTCTGGCCTTGCTTTTTACTCCATAAAGGTTGATTTTCTGTCCATTTCAGCATGTCTGACCATGAATCCTTATTTTTCTTCTCTGTTTGTTGTCAAAAAGTTTTTGAAAGAGTTTGACACCTGAGACCTCCAAATATACAGATTACTCCTTCTTGGGATCTCAACTGCGTGTTGGAGAAATTGACTGTGTCATCTATTGACAAAATCCAAATATCTGGTGCAGTGTGATTAACAGAAGACCTGGAACCAAATGGAAAACGCACCAAACAAGCCTGTATATGAACTCCTTTTATTGCAGTAAAAACACACTATAATTAAGCACTTTTGCCTTTCATATAGAAGTCTTCTGTGTGAAAGATGAAAGCACTTAATCTTGGTGTGTTTTTACTGCAAAAAATAACAGTTTGTATACAGGCTTGTTTGGTGTGTTTTCCATTTGGTTCTTGTGTCATCTTTTGAACCTGCTGATTAAAGGTTCTTGACGTGGAAAACTGTACTCATCATTGTTCTGACAACTGCAAGAAGAGTATCTGAGTTGTAAGCTGTCATATAGGGTGAACCCCTGTCTGGTTTTCCATAGGGATAATGTATCTTTAAGAATAAATCTCTCTTTCATTGCCAAAGTAGTTTCAGAGTTTACATCGAATCAAGCCATTAATCTCCTAGTTTTATACCCAGAACCTAAAAACCAAGGAGAACAGATTCTGCATAATCTGGATATGCATAGACAGTTCAAGTACTATCTTGACAGAACTAAGCCCTTTATAAAAGCTGATCAGCTATTCATCAAGAGGTAAAAAAGGACACCCTGTGTCTAAACAGACAGTTTCCAGGTGGTTGTCCTCAGCTATTGTTTTTTGTTATTCACGTTATGGCAAATCCATTCCTGGCAGTGTCAAGGCACATTCCACTAGTGCCTTGTCTTCTTCACGTCATACTGGGAAGGGATGGATGTTGAAGCATTGCATAAGCAGCTGCATGGTCCTCTGTACATAACTTTACAAAGCATTAAAAATTGGATTCCTTTCTTTTTCTTGGTACAGGTCAAACTTTGTTAGGACCAGTCTGGTGCTTCTGAATCCATATCTGTCCTCCTCCCAGGATGGATAGGCTTTGGTATTCAACACATATAGCCTAAGGGCTACTGCATCAGTGGGGGTGATGAACATAGTACATTTGATGTTCAAATTCCTCACTGCTGCAGTAGTTGCACACACTCTCCATCCCCCTACTCTTGTATGTAGTTGGTAGTTGGGATGTAAAGTAGGGTTGTGCTTGTTTTTACTTTATATGTTTTATTGTTACTTTTGGGTGGTTATTTCAGGATTGTTAGGCCTGTCTATCATTGTATGGGCAAGAAAGTCCTGAAAAAAGATTCACTTTGGCTGCTGATTTCTCTCCTGGGGATTAGCCACTCAGCAGTCAGAGTGGAGGATTGGAGGGGCAGAGCTGTTTGAAGCTGGCCTGTTGTTGTTTCTTAAGTGTGAAACAATCCATATAGCCAAAAGACTGCTGCAGCTGTGAGGAATTTGAACATCTACAGTTATGAGTAAGTGCAACTTACTCAGCTGTACTTTTTCTCTGTAAACAGGAAAAGAGGGGGAAGCTGTTGCCAGTATTTGTAAACACAGGCTGATGTTGCATGTTGCACAGGAAATGTCATTGAGTACACGTTACCCTTCTGGAGTCTTATGGCTATATATTTTTTTTAATTAAGTTGTTTTGTGATATTCGTTTATTTGTTTCTATGTATTTTCACTAAGTGCTGATTGTACCCACTTATCCAGTAAATATGTAAAGAGGATATATTAAACCAGAAATAAGTATTAGTTCTGGATGACTATGCAGAGTTT
The DNA here is from genome assembly GCF_019279795.1 of Protopterus annectens. NCBI lineage: Eukaryota > Metazoa > Chordata > Ceratodontiformes > Protopteridae > Protopterus > Protopterus annectens. The sequence goes on along the minus strand of NC_056746.1, from coordinate 503,424,325 downwards.
AAGTATGTCATCGTGCCCACTTTGATGAATGTGAAACATGTTGACTATGGCCACTGAATTCAGAATATCGCTACATTTCTTGAGATGTGACTGCCTCAGACTTGATTATACTAAATCCATGGTACAGGGGAATACCCCCTGTATGAAGGGATTTTGTGTGTGTGTGTGTGTGTGTGTGTGTGTGTGTGTGTGTGTGTGTGTGTGTGTGTGTGTGTGTGTGTGTCTGTGATTGTGCTCATCTGTATTGGTGGAGGGCTTTCGTCCCACAGTAAGTAATACATGTAGTGATGTTGAAAGTTTGTCTCAGTACTTTTTTACATGCATGACAGTACTTTTGATATATAGTGATATGCATGGTATTGCTTTGAGCTGAAAAAAACTAATCAGTGTAACACCAACATGTAAGTATTCAAATAGGGTAAAGTAGTGTTCAGTCATAGCCACAATGAGTAGCATTGTCACCTCTCAGCAAGAAGCTCTCCAGTTTGTTTTTTCGCTGGGTTGCCTTCTGTGTGAAGCCTGCATACACTCCCATGTGTTTGTGTGGGTTTTCTCCAAGTACTGTAGTTTCCTTCCTCCTTCCAAAGAAATGCAATTAGGCAAATTGCCAAATATAAATTGACCCAAGGTATATGTAATACTCCCAGGGAAAAAACCTCCAAGGTACAGTAGAAGGTATTGCATGAAAGTTACAGTTATACTACAAGAGAATTCTGTATAGCAGTAATAATATAATAAAAACAGTCTTGGTTTTACTTCAGTGGGTAGAGGTAAAAGGCCCCTTCTGAATATTCAGTGATATGGGAAGCGGAGGATGTAATATAAAGATAATGGGAGAGATTGAAAGCTAGGTAAAGTAGTGCCGAAGTAATGCCTGTGGTAACACAGTAAGTATATGTAGTAACAACTCAGTAAGTTGTGTTGTTCCAGCTACAGCTTTAGTTCAGTGTTACTGTTTTGTGTCTCTGAATCATAATTGTTATTGCCATGGCTACTCCAGCTCTCCAGCAAAGTACTAGGAGTACCATAATAGTGTATCCTCTTTAAATACCCCCCCCCCCTTAAAAAGTTACCCTGCGAGTTAAAGTACAAAAAGAAAGCGTTTCATTTTTGGCTACAGAAACAGGTTGAGGTGCAGTAGTGTTAATGAAATGAACTTAGCAGCCTTATATTGTGGGACTCAGTCCAACCTTATGAAGCGCTGACAGTGTTCTTTTGGGCATGTGTTTGTGCACTTTGGTTTTTAAATTAATTCTTTGTATTACTCTATTGTTTGCTGACAGTTTCAGATGCATATATGTTAGCTGAATTTTAAGTAAAACTTTCACAGATGCTGTTAGCTAATACAAAATGAAAAATAGGCCCAAACTGTTAGTTCAAGCTACTAAATAAAGCAGCAATCCTGATTTACAGAGACCTTATTGTTTTTAATCCTGCCTTTTGTTTTGCCTTTCTGTTTTCTTCCAGTTTCATGTCTCAGTAATTTCATTGTGCTAACAGCCTCTGTTTCCTGGGTTACAAAGTTCTGAATAACCTCTACTGTTTTGTAATAAAGGGAACTTTCAGAGTTTTTTTTGTTATACATTTATCCCTTTCTGTCATACCCTGGTAACTGCATTCAGGTGCCTCATTTGTAAACCTTGTCATTCTGTGCTAAAAAGAAGTAGTTCTGTTGACTGATTGGCAGTAGTAGAACCTGTGCAATCTTCCATTACATCACTTATTGTGCAGCATTTCTTGTTTGCGATACTGACAAAACTGTAGGGTGTTCTGTATAGGAAAATTAAAGCTCGGAGAGAAAAAAGTTTTGGTATTAAAACGGGATGATTCATCAATTGCTGTGCCTAAGGATGTGAAAGAATTGAATAGAAAACTTTTATTAGAAGTATTGAATGTGAGTAAAGAAAAATCGTAACTTTTTTCATACAGCCAAATTGGGCACTATTATTCCTCAAGTCTGACTGATTTAAATTAGTGATTTTGTCACTAAGGACTTGAAAATCCATATTTTTTAGTCATGCACATTGACTGCTGGCCTAGGAGATGTGGCAGGAATACCTCTTAACTGTACATATTTTCGCAGAATGTCCAGATATTTTTTGCTTCATATTTCTGGTCCATTTTTCTTAAAAAAGTGTGTTTCTAACAAATCAATGATGATTTAAGTAAAAAAAATAATGACAGACATTTGAGTTTCAGATTTCATACCCTTCAGAAAATTCATGCTAATGTAAAATCTGTTATTCTATCTACTTTCTAAGTTTGTAAGAGTAGTATTTAAAAAGTGTCCCTGTTTTTGAGCCTTTGTCCCCCCACTATTTATGGCTTTGTCCAGATTTTTTTATTCTGAGGTTGAGAGGTGTGGTGGCAGGTGGGATTATAAACTGGACCTCTTTGTGATCCAAGTTTCGTAATGGTTGTAGTAGACAAGCATTGGTCACCAGAGCAGGAGTATTTGTTAAAATAAGATTATATTATTATCTCTGTTAGGGAAAGATATCACATGAGTAAAATTATTAGTGTTCATGTGATCCAGAAATTTGGCCACGGAGTGAGAGTTATAAGTCGTATTAACCCATTCCATTTGATGGCTGTTGAAATCCCCAAAGTATTCTGGGTATATTACATAGCGTTGTTGTCAGACATTCCAGAAATGTCAGCACTTAACACTACGCCAATGGTAACATTCAGCTAGTCTTATAGTAAGAAAGCTGGCAATATTATAGATGTCCACTACCATGGTTTCAGTATCGTAATCTGGAGTAATTAATCTATCCATTATGAACTGATCACGTTAAAACTTGTAAAGGTCAGGCATAATAGTGTCAGGCTTCATTAATAACTATAACTTTGTATACTTCCAACTGTGTCAGCATTCTTAGCTCATCCTTTTTTTTTTTAATTTAAACTACTGACATTGTAAAAAAATAAACTGCAGTGGTGGTACTGCGGTAGCGTTGTCACCTCACAGTATAGACGTCCTGTTCGATTCTTGCTAGAGCGTCTTCTGTGTGGAGACATGCGTGAATGGGCGTACTTTCGTTGAAGGTTGTGCGTCAGGGCCGGCAACTCGGCATGTAAAAATCTACCGCCAATCATTAGCGGACCGGAGTTCCGCTGTGGCGACCCCTAACCGGGAAAAAGCCGAAAGACACAACAAGACACAACAACATTGTAAAAAAATACCTTTCCAAAATGATGAGGTCCAGCTGCATTCAATGGGGCAGTCCTGTGTCTAAAATAGACTTCACTACGATGCTAAGAGTTTTCATAAAACACTGTCCAACTCCTGTAACTGAGGTGAATTCTGTCTGAGGCAAATGAAGCAGTATCCTGGTCTCATCCCTCCCAGTACATAATAACACAAACTCCTTATTCTGAGGTTGAGCTGTCACAGGCACAGGTTTTCCCTGGCTATCTCTTGCACACAGTTTGCAACTTAGCATTTTCTCATCCCAGACTGAGTTCAGTCCATGCAAACAGCATTCCAGCTCCTACACCAGCATATCAGGCCATCATTAGCACTAGTACTACTTGACAGCAACTATCCACTTAGTTCCCTTATTAAGGTTCTACATGAGGGCCTTACAGTAGACTCTGCGCATTCAGTGGTGTCAGTCTTTAGTCTCACTGATTCACGTTATTTGCCTTAAAAAGGCATGTTACAGCCATTTCCTGTGAGGGTGTTCAACTTCACATACTAGAGAAAGAATGTCTTTTCAGTCTTCTTCCTACAGTCACCATGTATGTATCAGCCCTGTAGTTGGGAGGCATTGTTTAAGGCAGTCAGTCCAAGGGAAATGGACTCAGCAACAGGCCCCCTTACACATAAGCATTTTGACGAAGAGGGAAGTCCTATCATTGCAGGCCCTTCAGGACCTTCTCCCCCAGGTTGCAGTTGCTGCCCACTCTGACTGCACATCAGTAGTGCAGTACATCAGCAAACAAGGAGGAACAGAGTCTGTCCAGTGTAGCATGAGGCCGTGAGGCTGTGGGAATGAGTGATCAGTTCATATTATTTTCCTGTAGAAGTGCATATTCCCATTCAAGCCAACTCTTTAGCAGACAGGCTTGGCATATGCCTTCTGATGTCACATGGGTTGTTCCTAAGTCTGGCTATGGCACAGATGATTTTTTTTCTTGGAGAAGCCTTGCTGTGACCTATATGCATCCCTGACCAATGCCAAGTGCAGTGACTTATCTTCCCTTGTACCAGAACAGGGTCAGGCAACCTGAAATAGCCTTGTCCCACAGTGTCCTCCAGGGGATACTGTATGGCTCCCTCTGATCCCACTAATAATGAAATGTCTACAGAAAGCCAAAATGTGCAAAGCAGATTGTTTCCCCTATTGTGGCCTCATCTGCTGAAGTTTTTTTTTTTTTCCTAGATACTCACTCAGGGTCTCCTCACCAGCCAGCAAGCTTCACCCGGATTTCCATTCCCTCAAGCTCACTACATGGTTTCTCTAATTCTACTGATTCCCAAGGATCCTGCTGAATCTCTGGCTGCAGTAGAGCTGAATTATTCCTCCTGGATGAATTTGTTTATAGGGGCAGTAGGGCTACAGGCCCTCTGTTGTCACCCTGTGTGTCTAGTGTTCGTTAAAGATAGTGTTTGACTGAGAATCAACATAAATTTTGCACCAAAAGTAGCATCAAACCTGAATCTCAGTCTGTTAATCTCCCAGTCTTCTTCCCTTAATTTTTTTGTCAGGAATGAATACAAACTGTTTTGTCTACATGTTCTCAGATAGCTGTGATTCTGCATTCACAGAACAACAGATCATAGAAAGTTAATCAGCTTCGTATCTCCTTTTTCTCCAAACAGGTTGAAGCAAAAGATATTTAAAGTTACTCTGTTCAGGTGTTTGACTGACTTAATTTAAGTGTGCTTTGTTTCCAGTGTTAGGCCTGTACCATGAAAGCCAACTCTATAAGAGGTATATTTACTTCCTTAGACTTTGCCAGAAAATTTTCAGTTGATGACATATGTGATACTGCAGTATGGACTCACTGCACAGATTTGAAAGACATTATAAGCTGGACGTGATCTCAAAATCCAGGTCTTCATTGTAGAAAAAGGACATACAATTTTTGCTTAGTTTTGCTGCCTTAATGAATTTCCATTATTGAAAGTGAAGCATTAAAGTGGCTGGCATGGTCACTGGTGGCATATAGCAGTTTATTTGTTGCTATTGCTTTCCAACATTATGTAAAACAAATCTTTTTTTAATCCCTCCTGAGGGGCTTGCCCAGTAATTCCCCCTAACTGTACGCTCTTAGTTCATATATTTCCCCCAGGGTAAGAGCAAGGCATCCTGAAACTGGGCAAGAGCCCTCCAGTTTATATATTCCTGTTCAGAGGCCTAATTGGCCCATTTATTCCCCTATAGGAGAGAGACAGGCATTAGGGTGTGGGCCAGTCTACTGGTCCTATGGAGGTCTTTGCTTCATCTTTCCTAACACACACACACGCACACACACACACACACACACACACACACACACACACACACACACACACACACACCATTCATTGCCCATCAGACACACACAGACACTGCCACACACATACACTTGCTCATGCACACACCCGCCACTACCTGTCTGCTAAACTTGGTTCCCTATTAAGTAAGCGAACTCTTAATATAGTGAATGCTGTTTAATCAACAGCTAAATGTCAAAACAGCAAAATCCCGAAGACACGGAACAGCGATTTTTTTTCCCACTGTGGTGCGATCTCTGAGTATTTAAGTAGGGGGTGTGTGAGGGTGAAGCCCCCCACTTTATTTTGTGGGTTTTTTTTTTTTTTGAGAAACCAGCGATTTCCCCTGGAAAAAAAAAATCAATGTTCCGTTTGTTCGGAATTTTGTGTTTTCATTTTTTTTGGGGGGGGGTCGATTATACAGCGTTTGCTATTTTAAGCATTCACTGTTATAACATAGACCCACTAAACTCTGTGTTACTAACATGTGCCATGGTCTCTCGTATTGGAAGTAATGGGGGAATGTGGCATTTTGGCCAAAGTTACCCAGCTGACTCACAGTGGCTGACTGGGCAAGGAATGATATGTGTTTCCACCCACTTTATTCTCGATTCAGCTGCACGTTTGCTGTGTAATATTTGCTAGCCTGTCCTGACCACTTCCATGGGCAATCACCTACTGTCCAGTAGTTGTCGCTAATGTGGCATTCTGTATCCCCCAGGATGAGCAAGTTGGTATCAGCCTTTGAGCCTACCCATACCTGTCTAGCCCCTCTGTCACCCATGCTGGTAGGCAGACAGTTTACTGGCAAGTAGTCATGGCATCATCTTTCTATGCCTTGGGTTCAGGGTTCTAAATAAGTCATAAGTAAATCTGAATTCTATATCTGCTGACCAGAAAAAGCTCTCACGTATTTAAAACAAACGCAGTTGGTATTCAGATGTTGTTCAGATTCATCCAAAAAATTCCTGAAATCAAAAATAATTCATCTTTGTGGTTAGCAAAAAAAAAATATATATATATATATATATATATATATATATATATATATATATATGTGTGTGTGTGTGTGTGTGTGTAAATGTATATACACGTACATATATGTTTGTGTGTGTGTGCGTGCATGTGTGTATCTGTGTTTCACTCATATCTTTATGTGTGTGTGTTTGTGTGTATAAATATATATATATATATATATATATATATATATATATATATTTATACACACACACACACACACACACACACACACACACACATATATATACATATATAGTAAATTAAAATGAGTCACGTAGCTATGAGCTGCGATTCAGAAAACATTCCCAGTGCTTGCATAAACTGCTGCAGCCAATAGGGGCAATTTATGCAAAAGATGAAAATGCAATCAGAGACATGTTTAGCCATGATGAGAACAACTTGATATCTTCTAATTTGTATATCTCTGAATCATGTGCATTTACCGTCAGTGCTTACCAGCAAGTTTTGGCAGTAATTACCACTGCCAACCAATGCATCGCATTGGCACAGGTAGTCCCCTCATTCACTCACCCATTCAAATGCAAGAATTAGTACACACACACTCACAGATACCACCGCACACACAGTCACTTCACATGATACCCCAATCTCAGTCATGGATACATTTGCCCATTATGCATGTACACATATGGGTTTATGCCATAACATTGACAACTCATAATGTCGAGTCCATGTCACTGAAAACTTATAACACTAAAAACATTCTCCACAAGAAATATATCCTAAAAATATGTTTTTGCAGGGGGACAAATCTCTCGCACCCCCCTTACTTATATATACTAACTCCGCAATCACACAGCTGTTAAGAAAAGAAAAGAAAAGAAAACACCACAGACAGTGTCTTAGTGCTTAAAAGCAAATATGGACATCTACAGATCTGGGGATACAACGTGATGCTAACCATCGTAATTCACACATACTGTGCTAGACTCACTTCCCTAATAAGTCCTGTGATAAGAAATTACACCATTTTATACATTCTTCACAATGCTATACAATTTTAAAGTCTCATTGCAATGGGTTCAAACGTATCGGTTTCAGTGTTATGATAGGGACCCAAACAAACACACCCACCCATACATCTCAACTGTCTTTGATTTGTAGAGTGTCCTTGATGTTGCCTCTTATTTTCACCCTGTACCTAATAAATCACACATGATTACAGTCAGTCAGTAATGCCATATGTTAAAGTTTCATAAGTATTATTCTTTAAATGCATCGTTATCAAAACATGTTGTTCTGTTTTAGTTTGTAAATGACTTAGGTCTGTATCATTTGGGGTCTACTTTAATTTGCCTCATTAACAGATAACCAAAACTGAAAATTTTGAGACAACAACATCGAAACATCAATACAGTGAAAGTTTACAGTATTGAAACTCATAATTTTTCACAGAGTTGTTCTGAAGAAGTCCTGTTGTACCAGGGATGAAAGCGCTTAATAAAGTGATTTTGTGGACTTACTCCGAAGTCTTCACCTCCTTTTTTGTTGTTCTTAAGTTTGTGGTGTTTTTATTTAACTTGGTTTGTATTTTTTCTTTTTTTCTTGTGTTTCCATGGAGGCAAGCTGATTATGGGGAAATAAAAAGCCTGAACACTGGCTTCTTTAATGCTAAAAGTTAATGTTTTCTGAAAGTGTGCAAGTTGTTTTTCACATCTGGGAGGGAATAAAGATAAAAAAAGAAACTGGCAGCACTTAGTGTAAGTGGGAGCACATGCAGTAACATGTCTTAGCAAGGATAACCTTAAATTTAGGTCAGATAGTGCCTGTGTCTACAGCTGTCTGTTTACAATAATTGTTCCTACTAGGAGGGTTAAACTTCACTATATGAAGTAGATAGTTTTGTGTGTTTGTATTAAGTTAACAGGTTATGGACGTGTCCTGGGGTATTTTATTTAGGGTTTTCATTAAACCAAAAATCTTGTAAGATGTTACATAGAATGAAGTGAAGATGACAAGAAACAACTGCATAAAAGATCAACCTGCCATACATTCGTGGGTGCATCTGTCACAAAAGCTGGAAATAGACATGTAAAAAAACTGTCCTGTACAATAGGTGGGAATAATAACTTCTTATCATAATGGCAACAATTTCCCTATTAACATGGAACGTGAATGGTCTCACAGGTGTAGAGAAGAAGGAAAGAACATTGAATTACATTAAGAAATGTAGAACGCAAATAACAATCCCACAGGAGACAGATTTAGAAAGAACTCAGCATGTGAATTTGATAAAGAAGGAATTCAGGATGGATATTCTGGGACAAAGGAAAATAGAGTACTTACACTGATTACTAGAGGAGCTCCAATAATGATAGAAGAGGAAAAAACATATAATAATTGGAGACTTGTGGTAGTAAGGGGGCTACTGGCATAATGTATACATTCAAGGTGTGACTTCATAGTATATGCTGGAATGGTACACACACATTCGCAAGTAAGGCATCTTGAGAGAAAATAAATGCTTGTGGTCAGTGAATGGGACCAATCCAAATGCACAACACACTAAGATGGGTTCATTCATATGTCAGCCAGTATGGGGAAAATATATATGGTTTATTTTAAAGAGGGTCCTCTGTAGTGACTATATCTTTTCTTGGCTGCATGCCTCCATTTCATTTCTTCCTGGCCATCTCCATCTGCTTCCCTGAGATACAGCAACTCAGAGAGATGTATGTATAATTCTGTAATATTCATTGTGTTTATTGCAGGTAGAACTGATTCATTCTGGTGTTCAAGAATGGGGGACTTTAATCTGGTCTTGTGCCACAGAGGGCTAAGGACCTGACTACACCTCAGATGACCCATATTCATCCAGCAAAATGAGCACTGGATGCACCATGCAAGAAAAGTGGGAGCAAGTGGCTGAGGCTGGCTTACCAATCCTTTGGGGAAGGAGGCAACATTAGTCCTCTGCATTGTTGAAATTTCAAGAAATACAGATGTATCGCCTGCAGCAGTGGGCCTAATGATGTAAGGAGTGTGCTCCTGATCAGGGAAAATCATGTGCAGTAATGTGTATGCTTTCAATGCAAGCAGCTTTACTGAAGCATTGCCACCACAGACAATGAAGTTAGGAGGTCTGTGTAACCCGTCAACTGGCCTGTTCCCTACCACATGACTTTCACCTAAAAGAAAGGGATGAGGCTTATGAGCCATTACCAGGAAATGAGTGGGCAGTTAGGCTGTTGATCCAGGAGGAGATGAGCCCAGCCTTGATCCTGAGGTATGAAGGTTTTAGTGAACCCGTCAAGCAGGGAACAGTTGGGTCATAAGACTGTCAAACTGTCCAGGAATGATCCTGGAGTACTGTTCCAGGACCTGGCCTGTTGAACCCCCCTCCCCCTCAATAGTCTCTGCTCCAATCTCTCAAGCGATGAATGAAGGCAGAGGAGCAGTTAGGTCAGATGGGGAGGGCATGGAGAATATTTTAGTTTATAGGTATTCATAACCCTGGTGCATTGATACTGGCATGGAAACATGAAGCCTTGAATTTTTAGAGGAGTCATATTTGAAGCCTTTAAATGGAGGCAGCAAGTATACTGGTTATTGTAAAATGGTATCTTAAAATTTAACATATGATTAATACTCACATAAGCTTTTATTTTGCATTAAGACAACACTAGTCCTCCTTTTTTTCGCTTTTTTCTGTATTTCTCTTTCTCTCTCTCTCTCTCACACTCTATCAACCTCACTAATAAGCCTTTTCCTTTGAGAAGATGTGTTCTTTGATATTCCAGAATACCTCCAGAGTACAGGTGCATGGCCTAGTAAAGATATGTGCAGATCATTTCTTCATCATAAACATTTTTACCCCAGGAATTGTTACTGTGAATTGTACAGAACATTGAAAGCATAACATTGTATTTTTTTCCAAGGGCTAAAATCCACATATTACAAAAGCTGTTAAACTGTCATTTAAAGTGAAGGAGAACTTTGTGAGCCTTACCAGAAACTCATTATTAATTTCTAACTTTCCTGAAGTATTTTCCTGTCTTATGAATAGCTGCCACAGGCATAAGGCCTGTGAACTATACAGCTAGCTTTATCACTAATGCCCAGAATTGTATTAAATGAAGTCAGTACTGTGAGGAGTTTGTTTGTCTTGTCATGTTTGATGCAGCTGCTACCTTATCCAGCCATTTGTACTAACTTTCCAGTATAAAGGAAAGTAGGAAGATTGTTGAAAATGTACTTTATTGAATCAAATAGTATTAGAAGTATAAAAGAACTTCAGTATATATATTTTTAAAGTAAACACTGAGTTTCTGTAGATCTCATTTATAGTATAATTTGTAAAGTCTTTAATAGGATAAGTATATCACTAACTCACTAGCATAGGTGGGGATTATATTATCAACTACACCACCTGTGGCTGACGATGGGAGGAGCTGAACTTGGTTAAAGGGTGTGAAGTAAACTGACAGGTGAACAAATCTCTTATTCTGAGCAGAGGGTGTGGGTTTTCTGGTAGCAGCATTTCTCCTTGAATACACACACCCTGGCCTGACCTTGACAGTGCATACGGCTGAACAAGAATATACATGTTAAAAAAAA
>NC_056746.1:503328242-503408242 GCF_019279795.1 Protopterus annectens | reverse complement strand
GTATTTATAAGGATGGCTATAGAGTAGGCAGCTGATTTAGCTGCTCTTTGCAGATATTCTGATGGTAACTGGTCTGCGGAGGGGGTACATGGCTTAAGCTTTTGGATGATTTTTTTTGGATGTAGGTAGTAGAGATAGGTTGAAGTTGGAAGGTAGATAGAGTGTCAGATAAAGATATGGGGGGGGGCTAGTGTTGTCTGTAGATAGATGATGGGCTAAGGATTGTATAGTGTCTGTAAAAAAGGTGTTAAAGGCATTGGCTGTTTGCTGGGGGATATTTATTATCAGCTCCTAGTGGGGTTGGTGTGGTAGAGTGCCCAGGATGTAGAAGTGTATTTATGCTAGACCAGAACTTCTGTGGATTATTATGGTGAGTTTGCTGTAGTTTACAATAGTAGTTCTTTTTATCAGTAAGAATGGTTCTTTTTGTAATGTTTCTTAACTGTCTAAAGGTTTGATTCTCAGAGATAGTTCTGGTAGATCTCCATTTAGCCCAAGATTTGTTCCTTAGCAGTATCTTTTGTCTAGTATCTTTTGACAGCCGGGGGCTATCTTGGACTTCATTCTAATAATTCGTTTGAGTGCATGTTCATCTAGAATTGTTAGGAATTTTGACTTGAAATATTTAACAGCCTCTTCAAGTGGGAGAGTTTTTAGAGGGTTCCAGTCACAGGCTTTAAGTTCATTTTGGAAAGACATCTGGTTAAAATGCTTATTTGACCTTGCAATCCTGAATATGGGGGAGTTAGGAATGTCATTCTTTTGTCTAACAATGTAAGTCAAAGTAAGATCACTTACATCATCAAGCAAGGTTCCAACTTTATAAGTTTGTTGTTGTCTGTTAATGAGAATCCAATCTAAGATGCTCTCTTTTTTATTTGGTTTGTTAATTCTAGTAGTGGTGGTGATTGATTGACTGAAACCATGTAGGTTAATATGTGAGGAAGGGTTTTCAGTGTTGATGCACTTCCAGTCATTATTGAAGTCACCTAATACAATAATATCCTCTATTATAGTGTTGTTGTTACCAGGAGGAAGGTGGGTACAGATGATGTTTAGGAATTTGCTAGTATTTAGTTTAAGTTTAGTGATAAGGACTTCTGCCTTACTATCTTGGGGGTGGGGTGAAGGGTATTGTGGAAATCTGTAAACCAGTTCTAAACAGAATGGCTACTCCTCCACTCTTCCGTTTAGTGCAGTCAAATCTCAATATAGTATAACCTGGGGGAATAATCTCATTTTCCTTTGTTCTTCGTTTTAAACAAGTTTCTGTAAGACAGAAGATATCAAAGGAATGAATGTCAAGAAGGGCATGGAGATGGGCAACTTTGTTGTAGACACTAAGGATATTTAGATGTCCTATTAGTAAGGAGTTTGGGAGATTGGTTAAGGTAGTTAGGGTAGAGGAAGTGGTGCTGTGAGTTGTGACTGTGGAAACATTTGTTGGGTCAGGGTTGCGGTGGATATCACCTTCTTTTAAGGTGGGAGGTTTTAGTCTTGACATAGGTTTGTAAAAGTCACTAGATTGATTTTTTAGTTTCCTTATGGAGGAGTTATGGACTTTAATATGTTTGAGGCGATGGTATTTGGCTAGTAGGTAGCAGGGGGTAGATGTATAATATATTTGAAAATGGATAAGGGTAGAGGTTTGTATAGCTGTTTGTTTTGGAGAGTAGTTGAAGTGAACATAGTTCATATTTTCAAAGGAGGTGAGAAGGTAGGCAGGAGTGAGGACTAGTATAAGAATGGCTATAAGTACTAACTTAGTTGGGAGAGCTTTCTTTTTTGTGAGCATCTTGCTAAGGTTAGCTGTGGAAGTTCAAGAAGGTAACTTGTGCAACTACAAAAGAGGTTTGGCAGGGATAAAGGAATTGAAGAAAATGAAGGAAGGCAGAGTTTTTTAGGAAGTTTTGGAAAGGAAAAGGAAGTGGGGACAGTGCTCAGGGTAAGGGAGTTGGAGAAAGTGAGTAAGAAGATAGGTGAAAAATGAAGGGGAGTGGTTAGGATGTCTAGATTGATTAGAGTATATGATGGGTAAGTGGGGAGAGGGTGTGGCTAGGGAAGTATAAGGCTAGGGCTACTGGGGGTGGGTGAATTTGGGGGTAGGGTAGGGGAGCAGAGTGAGCCCACAGGGGGAACGGAGTGGGGCAGAGCCAAGAGGACCAGTTGCAGAGGAGAAAAAAACAATCAGTGAGGTATGGAGGTGAGTTCCTAGTAAGTTATCTGGGATGGAAGGAGTAGATAGAGAGCAGCTAGAGATAACTACAGAAATAAAGGAATGGGTATGGGAGTACAGAGGCAAAAATAGAGTTCAACACCTAGTGTAAATTCTACAGCGTAAAGCAGGTAAAGTAATGGGAGACAAAAGTGGCATTACTGCCTCTAGTGGTCAACCTAGGTACTGTGTAATAAGGCGTACCTCATGTAGATAGAGGAGCAAAAGAGTAGGGAATTAGGAGAATGAGAGAAGATAAAGTAAATAGGTAGATAATAGGAGAGAATAAAATAAACAGGTAGATCCTAGGGGGGTGTTTCTGCTGGGGGACTCAATAGGGAGTATAGGGGTAAAGAATCATGAGACTGTTGCTGCTGGCTACCCTGACAGGGAGCGTTCACTGAAAATAAAATAAATATGAGGCAGGTTATAACTCAGTTAAGAAGTGAGCAGTATTAGACACATACTTCCAAAAGGTATGATTCCTGCATTTCAAATGCAGTACAGCATACGAGGACAGTTCTCGTTTCCTTATACTGGGATGAGGTATCAGATAACTTGGCTGAGGAATTATCTTTGGGCCCCTGGTAGACAGCGGACACTGAAGTTAGGGGTTGGTACTAGCAGCAAGAGTTCTCGTTCCAAAAGGTATGATTCCTGCATTTCAAATGCAGTACAGCATAGGAGGACAAGTCTCTTTTCCCTAAACTAGGATGAGGTATCAGATAACTTTGCTGAGGAATTATCTTTGGGCCTCTGGTAGACAGCGGACACTGAAGCTAAAGGTTGGTACTAGCAGCAAGGGTTCATGTTCTAAAAGGTATGATTCTTGCATTTCAAATGCAGTACAGCATAGGAGGACAAGTCTGTTTTCCCTATACTGGAATGAGGTATCAGATAACTTTGCTGAGGAATTATCTTTGGGCCTCTGGCAGACAGCGGACACTGAAGCTACGGGTTGGTACTAGCAGCAAGGGTTCACATGCAAACGCTGCCCACAGGGAAACTCAGCAGCCAGGAGTGGGGCTGGGGGGATACATATATATATATATATATATATATATATATATATATATATATATATATATATATATATATATATATATATATATAAACAAAAATAAAAGCACAAAGGTCCCACTGGTTCTAAAACTCGACAAGCTTTTAATAATTAAACGCATGAATAAACATTAACGCTGACAGATTCAATTTTACGTTTTCGTCCAACTTCCTCAGATAAATGTTCTCTCCAAACCAACACTTTTAAATAGTTGACAGTTAGTCTATGACCAATGAGAACAGAGTTGAAGTAATATGTAATGCAATATAAATACTTAAAACCCTTTACAAAACCACATTCTATCTACTGAAATACCCAATTCCTAAAATACATACAATTTATACAATTTGTGTATTGCTAGATTTTTGACTTAATAATCCAGTTAAAAATATTCTATTTAATTTAATTTATTAATTTAAAATATATAAGTGAAATAACTAAAACGTTTTTTTCTAAAAGGTCATCTAGTGGACAGTCATAAAAACATAATCCTTTTGTTGAATTCACACTTTTTCATGTTAACCATAGATGAATAACTAATTACAGTTCATGAATACATTAAAAAACTTTATTTTATTGTAAAGTTCAACCTTCATATTCCTTTTGTGTTAATAATCAATAGTCTATAATTTGGCAGCTCTGAGCTTTAACACTGGGGTGAGTGAAAGCATGTAGTTTAGACCAGGGTATCTACAAGCTTCTAACACTATTTGCCAGTAAGGTTCCGTGTATTCCACTCTTGTTTCCCACAGTCCACCCCTTGGATCAATGGCTACTGTTTCAAGTATGAAAACAACAAATTCAGCCTCTGTACATACACAAGTGTGTTTGTACAGGGGGTTAGTCTCATGCTTCATCCTTATGTCATAGAGATGTACGTACAATCTCTGTTTGAGCTTTCTCTCACTTTTGCCTACATAAAATGAGTCACAGCTCTTACATAGGGCCAAATATATAATTTCCTTTGTGTTGCAATTGACAAATGTGTTCAAATTAATTTTTCTATATCTTGCTTTTAAATACAAAACATCCCCTGTCAAAAGGTGGGAACAATAATTGCAGCTCCCACATTTAAACATACCTTTTTTTACTCCTCATGTTTTGTTCCAAATTTCGTCTGTAGGCATCCCTTTCTAATAAACTTTTAGTATTGTTACCAATCCGGTATGTTCTGCGGTGGTGGTGCTGCGGTAGCATTGTCGCCTCACAGTAAGACGCTGTCCGGTTCGATTCTCAGCTAAAGCGTCTTCTGCGTGGAGACATGCATGAATGGGCGTATCTTCGTTGAAGGTTGTGCATCAGGGCTGGTAACTCAGCACGTAAAAATCAACTACCAATCATTAGCGGACCGGAGTTCCGCTGTGGCGACCCCTAACCAGGAAAAGCCGAAAGACACAACAACCTTTCCGGTATGTATGCTTCAGCTCATTGTCAAAAATGTAATTCAAGTCTGATACTTTTGCAAAGTTCTTCCATTCTTTGTCTGTAATTTTCCTGACCAGTCCTGCCCCACCGTCATGTGTAATCACAATACCTGAACTATAATGATCATTCATGTTTGTGTTTGCTTCTTCCAAATTTTTCTTTAAGTTAACTAATTCAGGTTTCCCTAATATAGGGCCAAATCTAGTTTTCCTTCCTGTCAGTACTTCTTTATATATTTGATCAAAAAGTTCTAAAGGATAACGTGTATCGACAGCCCCTTTAAAGTCTCACATTCTCCATAGAAAATCTTGTCATCAGAGGTCATTCTGCTTGCCCGCACAAGTTGACCTTCATATATATATATATATATATATATATATATATATATATATATATATGGGTCCCCTTCAGTCGATTGAACGTTTATAAGTTTGAACCACATATGGCTGAGACCATATGTTCGAACTTATAAAAGTCCGATTTGACTGAATGGAGATCTCAGTACAGAGCGGAAAGGGAAGATCTCATGTTTCCACAATGTAGTGCAATCTCGGAGTTGGTATATTTAAGTAAGGGGGTGTGGGGGTGCAGGTGGGCATAGCCCCCCTGCTATAGACGTTTAATTTTGTGTTTTGTTTTTTGTGATTTTACTTCTGTTTTCGAACTTTTACAAGTTCGAACATATGGTGTCGGCCATATGTGGTTCGAACTTGTAAAAGTTAGATCAACTGAAGTAAACCTCTAGATATATATATATATATATATATATATATATATATATATATATATATATATAAAATCCAAACAGAAAAGCAGAACACAGCAATAATGAAGCATTATAGAAATGATATTTCATTGAAGGCACAAGACCACAATCAGCAGTAGGCTGCAGTTGCATTTTTGCTCAAAGAGCCTTGTCAGTCTAGGCAATTCAGCTTCTATATCTCAGCTGAAAATAATCTTTTCCTTAGTTACAGTAATTTGTTTCCACAACATTTCTGATAAAATACCCTATAGGGAATTTTTAAAATCTACCAGTGCCATGCATTGCTCCAGTACCTCTCTTTTTCTCATTGTACCTTCAACAATCACTGTCTAATGTAAACACTTCCATGTGCAAAAATCTTAAACCCACTAGATTTTGGTGCATACTTGGGAGCTGTATTAACATCCTCCCATTGTTCCTTTTGTGTATTGCCTTTCCGTTCTCATTTCACAATCTCTTCTAATCTGTTCTGATTGATTCTTATAGTCACCGCACAGTATTTTACATGCCTACTAATTATTCCTTTTTTTAACCATAGCTTCTGTTTTAGACTCAGCTGTATAATCAGCCAGAGCTGGTCTTTTTTTAATACCCCCCCCCGTCCCTTTCTCTTTGCCTGTACACTGTTATCAATCCCTGTTACGAAAGGCAGTCTTTTAACTGTAATCCAGACTTCTGCTCATTTTCATCCCTTCTATGATTTTTCCTGTCATTATTTGCTGCCAGTACCTTGGCACCTTTGCTAATTTTCTTCAATAAATTCCAGCTCCATCTTGTCTATTTTCTGTGCCTGTATTTGCAGTTACCCCTGTTGATAAACGCTCCTTTCTCCATTCTTGTGTTGCCTTAGTTCTCAAAGTACTTTTTGTTACTTTGTAAATAAAGTGTTCTGTATGGTTGTTATTGTCCTCCATGCAGGCCTGCATCAAAACTCGTATTCTCTCCTTATTTTGTGCCTCCCACCTTCCCATTTCAACATAATATCCTTCTACTTTGATTTGTACTCTTACTCTTGTGTTATGTATGTGAGCCTTAACTGTTTAGCTCTGAAGTATTTCTCCAAATCTGGTAATTCTAAATCATCTTGTTCTATGGGGAGAAACATTATATATGTCTTTCCCTCCCAAATAAAGTACTTCATCTCTCTTTTAATTACAGTCCACAACTTCTCTTCTTGGTTGAAAAAAATATGCCTGACCTAGATTGTTTAGTCTCTTCCCACATATCCTTAGCTGCCATAATAGAATCCTTTTTATTCCAAACACTTCTGGTGTCCACTTTTCACCCACATGTCCCACTGCAAGCCTGTACATGAGCTTTTTCCCTTATGGAGCTGATGCAGTGGGGTGAGGAACTCATTCCCATTTAGAATACTTCAAGGAGTCTGAATATCTAAAAGCCGTTGTCTGACAATGTCTCCTTTCCCACCCCTTACCATCCAAAGGACTCCTTCCTTTGAAGAAATATTTAGGTTTGTAAATTCCTTTCTTAGATAGCATATAGTTATGTTCCTACTCCTAGAAACATCTTTATGAGTATCTGTGAAGAAAGAGAAGGCACCTTGGGTCATTGCTCTTCTGGTGCAGCCTTCATGCATTTTCCTACCATTCACTGAAATATAATTAGACAGATATTCCATGATCCCTTTTCATCTGTGTTACTTTTGAGGTAGTGTATTTTATTACCATCTGACAAGTATCTAGTTCCTTATGCAGCTGGAATGTTTTCATGTTTTTTTTTAAGTAGCACAAAGTTCCTATTTTTTATTGGTGATTTGTTATAGTTGCATGATCAAAGTTTGTCTTTTGTCTGAAACTGGTGATATTCTGCAGACTCTCTTAACCTGCAGGTTCTGTTATTAGTTTCACTTTGAGACTGTAGTAACTCAGAGGGGTAAATTGTTTGGATTTGACACACCCCATGTGGTGGATGTGACAGCTTTGACCCCCCCCCCCCCCGCAAAGACATGATTCTGTTTTTGTGTGCTTTTAAAGTTTCATAGATATGATTCTGTTTTTCCGTTTGCTTTGTTTTTTTGTGAAAGTTTTGTTATCAGTCTGTTTTCCTGTGAGGAAATATAGCTGCTCCAAACCACCACACAGACGACTTAAAACACAAATAACGGACAAATAAGAAAACCACTACCCATGGTAAAGAAAAAGAACACACTTTAATGTTTCCACACTATTAAAACATAAAATAAATTAACATACAAAATGCAAGGA
Organism: Protopterus annectens; assembly: GCF_019279795.1. Classification (NCBI taxonomy): domain Eukaryota; kingdom Metazoa; phylum Chordata; order Ceratodontiformes; family Protopteridae; genus Protopterus; species Protopterus annectens. The sequence goes on along the minus strand of NC_056746.1, from coordinate 503,400,551 downwards.
CTTCTAAAATCATTTTCTACCAGCCTCTCAAAAGTATTGATTAGGGGGTTGCTAGGAGATATAAAAATACTTTTGCGTTTAAGACTGAGCCATTATCAACCCCATTGTTTCTGTCATAAAAATACAGTCTTAAAATCAACTGTCTTGTGAGTAGTTTAAGGTCAGTTAACAATTGTGCTATGTCTACCTTGAATTCATATTGTCACTTTCATAGGCATAAAAAGTTACTTTTAATACTGTCCAGTGCTATTTTCTGTAACATCCAAGTTAACTGATAACTCAGTTAATACTGAGTTCTCCCCCTCCCTGTCCCCCTCGACCACTGTCTCCCACCTGTTTCTTCACAAATGATATGTGACACTGAAATGACTGAAATGGAAATTATTAGTGCCTTGGACATTAATGATTCTGCTGAATTGCAAAATATATTGATTACTGATTTTGTTGAAGCTGATGCATGTGTTTTACAAGCTGATACTTTTCATGTTTATGAAGGTGACAATATGAATGTACAAGCACAGGCAGAAACAGCATTTAATGAGGCCGGTTTAATACCTAGTGCAAGCTTAGAAGTGAACTTAACAGGTATCAGTACAGGTACTGTTTACAATTTAACAGATTTTACTGTGAAAAATGAACATGTTCAGCTTTTAAGGAAAGTATTTAGTTTTGTTCCTGAATTCAAGGTAGACATAGCAAAATTGTTAACTGACCTTAAACTATTCACAAGACGTTGAATTTAAAACTGTATTTTTATGACAGAAACAATGGGGTTGATAATAGCTCAGTCTTAAACTCAAAAGCATTTTTATATTTCCTAGCTACCCCCTGATCAATACTTTTGAGAGGTTGGTAGAAAATGATTTTAGAAGTCCGTGAATTTTGTATGTTAATTTAATGTTTTAATAGTGTGGAAACATTAAAGTGAGTGTTTTTTCTTTACCACGGGGAGTGGTTTTCTTATTTTTCTGTTGTTTGTGTTTTTCTTTGAGGATTTATGACTCAGTGATTTGTGGTGATGGAGTAAAACCCTAACAGGACATCCTTGGGTTAACTGCTGCATCACGGGGCCATTACAATATAGCATTTTCCATTTTTTTGCCAGACAAAAAATCTAAAGTCTTCAAAAAGGCTGGTAAGAGATTTACACAAAAGACAATTTGGAGCTCAGAATCCTTGATTTTCATTTCATCCATCAAAATTCCAGTTCTCCCTAATGACTCGGGCATCAAGGAAGCTCTACTTCTTCCATGAGTCTGGGATCAAGGAGGATGTAGACTCTGTAATGTCCTGAATGGACCTCTTTGTAAGCTACTGCAGCTTGAGTATGCTATTCCATTTGATTAGGACTTCAGGCTCAGAAATGTGTTAGCACAGGATAGCTTGACCTAAGTTCTCTTCCATTAAGAAGGAGCTCAGAAATTCCATTCTGGACACCCCTTTCAAGAGTAAGTTTTTTTTGTGTGTGAGAGGACCTTTATGATCTCTCTTCAGCCTCCATCTATCTCTTTTATCCAGGCCTGAAAAGTCTCAAAAAAAGAAAAACCTTGTTATAAACTGATGAAGGCAATTAAAACTCATAAGGTCTTGCCCCTCCATTGCTAGCTAAGTCACCCAAGATAATGACTGCACCATCACAGTCACAACTACTGACTAGGACTGTCCATGATGTAGTGGCTGTCTGAATTTGCTGCAGTTTGGAGAGCCTTTACAAAGGACCGAATGGTTTTGTACATATTCATTTTCAGGCACATCTTAGGGCTGTTAGGTTCTCCACCAGAAAAGCCGCTACTAGGAGAACAGTCTCTCTGTGCACAGCTGTTAGGACATGCTCAGTCTCTACTGTTCAGAGAGGCCGTAGAGGCCATCCCTGCTTTGGAACATGACCAGAACTCCCACCTCCTTCTGATTCCAAAATGGACAAATGAATACCATTCCATACTGGACATCAGCAACTTCAGTGAGCATGTCTGTTATGTTGGGTTCTGAATGATGATGCTCTGAGGGGGTAATACTACTGCAGCTGTAGTGCAGCTGGAACGTGCAACTGGATATGATGGACACCTTCTCTCACATCAGTGTCTGAGGTCCTCACATGAATTCATTTTCTCTATGCATTACTTTCAGTACAATGTGAGGCCACTAGATTTTGTATGTAAATAAATGTTCGCAAAGGTATTCAATATGGTATCTGAAGCCTTAAAGGAGAAGGATCTACTTATATTTGCCTTTCTATATGCTGCTGGTGGCCTCATCAAAGGACTCCTCGTATCATTTATACAATGTTCCCCACGGTTACAGTTCCTGGAGTGACCATAAATTGGGATAAGACCCTTCTGACTCAATCTCTGAGGATTGCCTGTAACCATACTAAGTTAGATATTTTCTTGTGCCAATGGTTCTAGCAAGCAGAAGGGGCCCAGGAAATCATGACTTTGACTGACTGGATGAGGATGCAGTGTGAGTTCTAGGTTCAGCCCCTGTAGTATTTCTAGTCTTGATAGCCTCAACAGTATTCATGGTGCCATTTGCATTGCTAAAGATTAAGATTGTGTAAACAAATGTGATTTTTTAATAACTGTAGAGCCGCTACACACTTACAGATATTCTCCTAGTTTCTGATACATCACAAGGCTTTGAAGTGATTCTGGCCAGTCTCAATATTGTCTTCAATACTCCCAAAAAAAGTAGTGTTGACAAGGGTAAAGTGGCCCACACAGCTTCAGCATGGAATCCTTTGTCTGTACATCTGGAATAACATTTGGAGTGTGGCACTTACCTGAGTATCTAAGTGTAATTCTTCTAATTTTTTAATGAAAATTGTAAGACAGTGTTTGAGGTGTTACATTGTATGCATATGCACCATATACAAGCTTGCACAGCTCTTAGGAAGATAAATGTTTTCAGAGCTCCATATTTGTTTTATGTAAAGAATGGAGAATTCTTCCCTGCAGGATGGAAAATGCATTATATATTCAAAACATGTATTTATTGAGCTTACATTATGAACTAAAAATTGGGTATTTCTTCACAAAAGTGACACTTTTGGACAAAGGAAATGCTATAGTCCATCCAGCAAAAACATGTGAAATGAAAAAAATTGTAAAATTGGTGCTGCGGGCATGTACTTAACTTTGTAAAGTAAGAGCAATCATTGTAGATACGACATATTTTCCTGAGAAGTTTGCTATAAAAATGACAAGACAGTCTCAGATGTGTACCAATACAATGTAGAGATTTCAAGTAGGCCTTTGACTGCTCAGTCTTGCATCATTCAATTTACAGGAAACACATAGAGATGATATGCTGTTGCTGACAGATTCTGAAAATAACTTGCTCATATATGTGTATGTATTAACATTTATACATCAGAAGTAAATATATTTTTTTTCTCAAAAAAATCTTTATTTTCTATCATTTAAAATGAACCAAAGTCACAGTTTAAACCACTACAAAATGACATACATCCTTTTGAGAGATAGTCATGTCCATGTCTCTAAAGTTAAAATCACTTGATGTGTATAGCAACCAGCTAATTATCTAACTGTCTTTTTCTGGAAATTTTAGAAGAAAATGTCCTAACTTTCAGACATATAGCCCTATGTGGGTAAAATCAGTTGTAGGTGAAAGTACCCATTAGAATTCCACAAATCAAACCACTTCCAGGGCATTCAGTTTTAAGTATATTCAGTTTAAGTGTATTAGCTTTTTTTAAGGTAGCAAATATAAAATATAAAAGCTATCAGAAACAAGTGTACTGCAGTGTTACAATGTCAGACATGAAAACAGTTGCCTTTGGGCCTAGGCATACAGTCTTAAGAATGTCTGAAGTCCCCAGTGTGTTTCCCTGAAAATTTCATTGAAGTGTTTAAACCAAGACATCTTTGAGATAGTGTTCTGTATTTACATGGATCAGAAATACTCTAAAATAGTCAGTACACCGAACGTGTACTGTCTGGAAAATGCTCAGTAGTTATGGGGATAAAGAACACATACACACTACAGGATGTGTTAAAAACTTACCTTGTTAGTAGACTCAGTCACTGGTTCTCATGCTTGAAATCTGCAGACTTTTGAAGCTGTTTATGTGATTTGCATTGTGATGACATAGCTGCAACAATGTTTAAGTGTAACATTTGAGAGTTCTATGCTATTTTAACTTCTCTTTTGACTTTCTTTCATAAGGATTCTGAAAATGGTGGTGACAGCGGTTATCCTAGTGAAAAGCGAAGTGAGTCAGAGGACATGGAACCTCGGGTAAGAACTGACATTTGCCTTCAGGTTGCTGCAATTACATTTCTACTTTTAAGGACTGAAAAGTTTTAGCTGTAGTTACCAGACTTCATTTCTCAAACATTAAAAGCCTACTTGCACTGTATTGTATATTAATATTCAGTGCCAGCCTGAAAGATTGCAGTGTGTAGTCGTTTAGTGGTGCATCCAGAGATGAAATTATGTATATAGTACACTAATTTGGAGAATACTTAAGATGTCATTTTTCCTGTGTTTTACCCGTACACTTAGGGGCAACTGATGTTATATGACGTGCTTTAAAAAAGCTGCCACCAAGTCCATTAGTCTGTGTTTCTGTGTGTTCTTATAAAAAAAGAGTTGCAGGTGAAAGGTTAGCACTTACATTTTCATGGTAACTTGTAGTATGAAGGCATATGAGTCAAATGGTTTGTGTAGTTTGTATAAATAATTCAAAAGTGTTAAAATATTCTAAATGAGCTTTAATGTATATTCATTTATTTTTCATTTTTTCGTGGACTATTGACTGTCTTGTCCATTCCTTTTTTTTCTCTTTTCTATTTCTGATTAAGGCTAGGTATATCCACTCACAGTGGAGGGAGGTTATAACCCTTATTGGGTGGGGTAGTGTATTTAATTACTGCTCTGTATGCCTTATTGTCAGCCTGTCATTTTTTCAAACAATGTGGTACCATTCATTAGTGGTTTAAACCATTTGAAGTTGCAGACTCTGGAAAGAACTCAGCAGCAGCCATGGCAAAGATGAAGCAGGAAGAAAACTAGTTATGCATAAACCATAGAATGTGACCCCATCCAGTGTTCACTGAGTGATTCTGCTGTTCGTTGCAGGAATCTGAGCTCCACTTAAAAGAATGAGATTCTAGGCTGATTTCAAGATTGCTTTTTAAGTAGCTGTGTTTCTGAATGTTACAGTGGAGCTCATGTGCCACGGTGGTATGGCGGTAGCGTTGTTACCTCACAGCAAGAAGTTCTCCCGTTCGATTCTCGGCGTGGCTTGGGAGTGCCTTTTGCATGGACTCTACATGTCCTCCCCGCGGTTGGGTAGCGTTCGAAAGACATGCCTGCGTAAATGGGCGTGCCTTCGTTGAAGGTTGGGTGTCGAGCTGGCACCTCAGCGTTTCATAAAAATCTACTGCCAATCATTAGCGGACCGGAGTTCCGCTGTGGCGACCCCTTACCGGGAAAAAGCCGAAAGACAAACAACAACAATGGAGCTCATCTAGTAAAGTACAATGTGCATTGCTGAGTTTAGACTGCCCTGTTGTTTTAGTGTACATGGTTATGAAAAATGCCGTCCAACTCTGTGATAACCCCATTGTGTTCACTATAGAGTTCTTTTATTTTCACTGGTTGGGTTTGTGTGTTTGTTCCTAAAATGAATGTACTTTACTGCAGAGATTTATGTCACATCTGTGTGGAAAGACACAGCAGGAGGGTCCACTGACCCCTTTGTAGCAGTGCTTCCATCTTGTAACTTTGTGCATGCAGTACTTAAGCAGTGGCTCTGACAGATGGGTGATAGTGACGACCCATTGTATGTTGGGTACTGGTTAAACAATGACCAATTATTTCTTGGATACTGGTAGGTTCTTGTGTTCAAAAGCAGCCACTTACCCGCATGACGAGTGCAGCAGGTATGGTGTGTGCATCTGTAGTTTGCATGTTCAGCTGTGCTGCAGCCATTGTCAGACATCCAAATTACTGCATAGTCCCTCCCCTTCCTTCCCTGGGTGAAGAGTGAAGTCTCAGCAGCTTCGTTCCTCTGTCTGTCCTACTGCTGATACTCTGCTCAGACACGAGGGCTCACTCACTTCTGAAGTCAGGTCACTGCTGGTTTCATTTCAGGTGAGCATTTTGCTTGTTTTGATTGACATTACTAATACTGATCAGATATAATATTGCATTGTCTTCTTTCATTTTACCCAAATGTGCCCATTCTCAGATACTAAATCCTCATAGGGTTGGGCATTATTCACTTACGTATTCTTTGGGAAAAAAGCAGATGTTGTAGTGTTTTATTTTGCTGTTTTGTACAGTCCCTGCAGTGTTCCTACAGTAACAGTCTAACCTAGATGACATCATGGGCAATTTTTTAAGGAAGTAGGAACAGCATGTGTCTGTGGTGCCTAGACACCTCAGTAGCTGTACTAGTGTAGAGGCTGCTGTATGTCTGAGCAGCTATGGGATGACTCAGGGGAAGACCCCGTAAAATATGTTTTCTGCAAGATACTAAATACTCCACATAAATGCCCTTATGTAACGTTGATTGCACAAGATGTTGCAGTACTCGAACCAGAACATAAATAAATGTCTGAACATTTAATGCAATAACTTAGTTTTGTTTACTCTGAGTAATTTACAGGTATACACAGAGTCTAGGATACAGTACCTTGAGTGACATCATTCTGAGGGTGTGGGCAAAGAGAATACATTAGCAGGAAAGAATGTAAAATATCAAAAGTAACAGCACAGACTTCTGTTTTGCAGAATAAAATGTATAAATTCAACACCTGTGATACAGCTTATAGTGAAATGTAATGTTAAATAACAGTGTCTGGAAAAATGTCACATGCTCTTTAGTGAATTCTAATACCTGTTTAGAAGCAATGCTGCTAAGTGAGTAGGACAGCTGATGTGTACTTTTATATAACTAAGTACATTAAAGGGTTACACTGGAGTTGTTTATTGCACTTACAAATTGACTGTAAGTTGCTTTGTGGAATGGAAAGTGTAGACTGAAAAAGTGCACAACTATTTCTGTGCTGTGTACATATAGAAGTTAGTCTTGTCAGCTGAAATATGGATTTCTTAAGAGGAATAGAGAATTATGAATTTCAGACTTGTCACCTTCAGCCTAGTGCAGGTTGCAGCGACACCTGGAATTTGGCCGATGTATTTTAATTTGCATTAGTTCTATTACAGGTGCAGCTTTTTCTGCTGCCTTCTTAAAAAGAGAATGTGGATTTTTTATTGTTTGTATTTTAATTAGCTTAACCTTAGGTATACAAAGCCCAAATCGGGCCTGTCAGAAGTGTCATTACAGGGTGTATACAGTAAACAGCAACTTAGATTAGCACTGTTTTTACAATAACGAGTAATGTCACTACATGTAAATGTAAGGTTTCATTGTAACTCATTTATTTGAGAATTTTGCAAATGAATTGATGATCCTTGCCTTAGCTGAATGAGCAGTCCTCCAAGTTCCCTGTATATCTGTACCATGTGGGAGTGTGTGTGTACACTTCCCAGAGTGGGTTGGCTTACCATCCAGGATTAGTTTCTCTGCCTTTTGAGTGCTGGAATAGCTCCCCATTGCATTGAATTGGATTAAGTGGGTAGTCAGAGAATGAATGAATGAAGTTACTATGTTATTTAAACATACAACATAAATGAACTACTGGGAAATTAAAACTGGAGAAGTTTAAGTCATACATTCAAAAATCATACAGTCACTGCTTTTTTGTCTGAAAATGAAATCTTGCGTATGTATTTGTTTTAATAACCAGGTAAGCTTGCTGATCCAGAAAAATTTTCCAGGTAAAACCTGGATTGTACAAAAAAACTCACACTTTAATGCAAGCAATACAAAATGTACTGAAGAAAAACGGTTTTCGGTCTTCATGCTATATACATGCAGTACAATGTTAAAGCTTAAAAACAAATTTCATAGTATCTGCTTGAAGGTATGGACAAGTGATACCTGGTAGCCCAACATAACGCATCTGAGATACTTCAGGTGCAGCTAACACTGGGTAAGACAAAGATTCAGGTCGTAGCCTGCTGTAGGTCCCAAACCATGTCCCAAGACTCACACTCCACGTTCCTAAGCATCTTGGAGAATGTTAGGGTCCAACCTAACACTCTCATACTGGGCGACTTCAACTACCCCTCCATTAACTGGGAAAACTATTCATGTACCGATACACTTGCCCAAGGTTTCCTGGAATTCATTAATGCCAATGCCCTGGACCAGCTCGTACTTACCCCCACTAGAGGTAGCAACATCCTTGACCTGGTCAGTACTAACATGGAATGGACGACCATTGCTCTACACCAATAGTCAACTCCTCCCTGGTTATATCCGACCACAAACTAATCACCTTGGGAATCCACATCTCTCCCACCCCCACAACCCACAAAGGTAACCACCATGAAAAACTACTCCAAATCTAACTTTGGGCTCCTGAAAACAGAGGTAGCTAACTTCACGGCACCCATGCAAATGGAGAATAGTTGCATGACCACTAAATCATACACCAATGCACTGTACGAACATGTACACAAATGCATGGATCTTGTCATACCCAATAGAACCAAGACGTTCTCCTCCAAAAAAGAAAAGAAAGCCAATATGGTAGTCCCCTGCCATAAACAAACTCTACAACAGAAGGAGGAAACTGATGCGGAATAAGGTGAAGTCGTCCCAAGACTTGAAAAAAATCCCTTATCAGCCTCAACAAAAAGTTGAAATCCCTCATCAAATCCTCTAAAGCTAGCTATGAAAATAGAATTGCAGTAGATAGTAAAGACAACCATAAGGCCTTCTACAGTTATGTAATGAATCTCCACGGCAGTACTCAGATTTGCTGTGAGCTACTGCATAATGGTACCTCCTATATCGAGCCAACAGATATTGCCAATATACTGGCCGACAGATTCAGTGCCAACTTTACCCCCCCCCCCCCCAAAGGACCAGTCACAATACCAGTAGATTGCCAGGCACCCAGTATTACTGCTGCACAGGTTAAAACAGCACTATCCAAGGCCAAGAATACAGCTTCTATGGGACGTGACAATATCCCTGTCTGTGTTCTACATGAACTACAGAGTGAACTGGCACCTCAACTGTGTGCCCTGTTCAGTCACAGCCTCACCTCAGGCTTTGTCCCTACCGAATGGTGTACTGCTACAGTCATCCCTCTCCACAAAGACCCTGGGAACTATCTCCCCATTGGCCTGACAAGTCTGATATGCAAAGCTATGGAAAGCATCATCATGAACCTAATAAACAAGGATATAGGGACTCTCCAAACTCTGAATCCCATTCAGTTTTGGTTTTGTGAAGGGTAGATCATTCCTGCTCAACTTGGTCATCTTCTTTGAGTCAGTCACCAGAGCTGTGGATGAAGGCAAGGTGGTTCATACAGCCTACCTTGATCTGGCCAAGGCCTTTGATATCATTCCCCACTCAGGAATCATAGAAAAACTCAATAAGCTAGGCATCAACCCTATATCACTAGATGGATTGCAACCTAGCTCACAGGTAGAACCCTCAGTTTGAAAGTAGCTGACTCCAAGTCAGACTGCTAACCAGTCACGAGTGGAGTCCCACAGGGTTCGGTCCTGGGTCCTGTCCTGTTTGGTATCTACTTCTCTGAAGTCCAAGCCAACACAAAGGGACTCTGGCTGACAGAGTTCGCAGACAATTGCAAGTTGGGTAACTCCCAAAGTGATGTTGATGTTGTTGTTGGGTCTTTCGGCTTTTCCCAGTTAGGGGTCGCCACAGCAGAACTCCGGTCCGCTAATGATTGGCAGTAGATTTTTACGTGCCAAGTTGCCGGCCCTGATGCACAACCTTCAACGAAGGTACGCCCATTCACGCATGTCTCCACACAGAAGACGCTGTAGCTGAGAATTGAACAGGACAACGTCTTACTGTGCGGCGACAACGCTACCGCAGCACCACCACTGCAGTCCCCTAGTCCTACAGAAAGGCCTCACTGAGACCAGCGACTGGTGTCAGAAGCATGGCCTTAAGCTCAATGCCAAAAAATGTGTCATCATCCCCTTTGGGAAAAACCCGGATGTTCTTCGTGTTTCACTGTTGCAGTCATCCCATTTGGGCTATCTGCCTGCAGGTAGCCCTCAGTCGGCCTGAATACCAGAGTCTTCGGATTTCTGCATCAGATGCTGTCGCTTCTTACATGACTTCAGGTCGTCAGGGGTATAAAGCATGCAGCCGATGCCATTACACCAGCTTTTCATGCCGTGCAGTGTCCGAAGCAGAAGCAGTTCGTAAGTGCCGGTCGGCCACCTCATGAAATTTTCGTTTTTCGAGTTTCAGACCTGAAGTCTTCTAAAAGATAAGTACCCCATTGCGGATCCTTTTTTACTGGCTCTAACTGAAGTCAGAATAAGTTAACAGTTGTCTTGCCTGTGGAAAGCAAATACCTCACAGAGATTTTCATTCTTACTGCATCATTTGTTTAGGGCCAGACCACGACATTCCTCACTGTCAGTTTTGTGCCTTGTTTAATGCCCGAACTGTTCATCTTCGGGCTATCTTTGTTGCTAAATTCTTTCGCTCTTGTTCTCCGTATCTCGAAATGGCTTCGATGAGCCATCCAACTACCGATCCGCCGAAAAAAACGTAATGATAAAGACAGAGACAGACCGCATAGGCCGGTATTCAGTGAGGCGCCTTTGCAGCCCCTGATACCCGCTTCTGCAGATTTGCAGGTCTCTACTGAGACCCATTCGGAGTTCGGTATGCCGTGAGAAGCCTCTTCGACTATGGAACCTGCGGGTGTCTCTACCTTGGATGGGTCTGGAGCCGCTGTGCAGGCACTGGCTTCTGAGGATGTATTCAAGCCTTCCGATTTTCATATTAAACTGACGACTTCATTTCAAACCAAAAATTCAGAATTTCTCAGGCCCAGAGTTCGCACTATGCCAAGGAAACCAACAACTAAAGCACATTCTCAGGCCCTCATGCCTCAGAAACAAATGCTTAGAATGGCTGAAGATCTTATTACTTTAATTAGGGGAAGCCAGCCTTCCCCCTCAAAAAGACCAAGAACTGATTTTCCTTCTGATTCTTCAAATCATGAGTCTATTGACTCTGATCCTTCTGATTACCAGGACATACCCTTATCCACCTATGAGGATTCGGATGCAGAGGATTCCATTCTCTCTGCTTCCCCACCAGAAGATTTTTCCTTTGGCAAAACCCTGCATACCCTTAGAGAACATTTCCGCTGGGAGTGCCAGGACTACACACAGTCCAAAAAGAGACTCAGGGAATTTTTAAACTTGACTCAGCACAGGCCTCGAGCTATACCTCATGTTCTGGAAATTGTAGATGATGTCTTCTTGGAATCCAGCCTTACCCCTGATACTTTGCCCCCAGCTTCCAGGAAACCTGACGGGCACTACCAAGTACCTGACTCCCACAACTTTCTCTTTAAAAATTCTACTGCAGATCAGAGACTATTTCCCAGGGACCTAAAGGCATTAAGGCTACTACAGCCAAAAACCCTACCCCTTTAGACAGGGATTCTAGGGCTTTAGACAGATGAGGTAAGAAGATGTACACCTCTGCTACTCTTGCCATCAGGGCTTTAAATTGCCAGTTTCATATGTTAAAATATCAGCAACATATTATGGAACTAATTAAACAGAAAATGATGTTGATTCCTGATTTTGCAGAACATAAGGATTTACAAGAGTTAATTCTGCTAACCAAGTTGAAAAACATACTTTGCAATGTGGTTTTGATGCCTTAGAAGCATCTTGCAGGGCTGCTGTCACTTGGTCTGTTCTTAGAAGGCATGCTTGGCTTAAGGAACAAACCTTGCCAGACCATGTCAAAGCAAAATTACTAGATGCACCATTAAACCAAGAACGTCTTTTTGGCAATAAAGCAGAAGAAGTTCTCAAAAGGATGGAGGAAAAAGCTAAATCTTTGCAAACTGTTAAAGATTTCCTACAGGTACAGCCACCTAGATTCAGTAGGCATTGGCCTTCAAAAACTGGTCTTTTCCAGTCCCTCCCAGACCTTCTCAGTCCAAATCCAGGGGCAGCAGACCACCAAGACTACAGTCTCAGAGTATGCACAGATCTAAGCAATGGAGTGCTCCCACCTCTAAAACAGGGAGTAGTAAGCCGCAATCCTATGGTAAAATCTCACAGTGACTTATCCTTAACTCTTCCAAGCCTTGCTCAAGTACTTGCATCTTTAGGAGGAAAACATGCCCCACATGCAGAAAACTGGGAGTACATTACCCAGGACAGATGGGTCTTAAATTTTGTTTCCCAGGGATACAGATTCTACTTCCACTCACTGCCAACCCCAAGTGGGTGGCCAGACCTCCCCCCAAACCAGTGAGCAGAGGCCCTAAAGCAAGTACTTTCTCTTCTCAGTATCAAGGCCATTCAACTTGTCCCAGCAGAGCAAAGGGGACAAGGTTTTTATTCCAGACTGTTTCTGGTGCCCAGAAAAGAAAACTCTTGGCGCCCTATCCTAGATCTGTCTAGCCTCAACACCTTTCTTGTGGTTCTAAAATTCAAAATGCTTACTCTCCAACAGCTGCTTCCTATGCTAACCAAGGACTCCTGGCTAGCCACCCTAGACCTAAAAGAAGCTTGTCTGCACATCCCCATAAGGGAATCGTGCAGGAAATGTCTATGTTTCAGAGCAGGCTCTATGCACTATCAGTTCTCTGCACTTCCCTTTGGCTTATCTACTGTGCCCAGGGTATTCACAAAATGCCTAGATCCAGCCATTGCATATTGCAGGCGGAGAAGAATTCAAATTTACTTGGACGATTGGCTGATTCAGGTGGACAGTCAGGAATTGCTACTACAGCACCTGACATTTGTAAACAGACTTCTGACTTCAGTGGGGTACACCATCAACGAAAATAAATCACATCTGGTACCAAGCCGACAGATTGTATTCCTGGGAGCAAGCTTGAACACAACTTCCCAGATGGCATTCCTCACTCCAGAAAAACAAATTTATTTGACAAATTACTTCAATCTACTGGCCACCAAAACCCAGCTATCTGCAAGAAAAATACTGCAAGCCCTAGGGTTCATGGCCTCTTGCATTCTACTAATTCCATATGCAAGACTGCATATGAGGAAACTTCAGTGGTACTTAAAATGTCTCTGGTGTCAACATTCTCAGGACCTGGAAACAATGATTCCTATCATTCCTTGCCTAAGGACAGAGTTCCTTTGGTGGGCAGAGGCTTGCTACCACAACAAGGGACTCCCTTTCACTCAACCCCCTGCCGCCCAAACCCTAACAACAGACGCATCAGACTATGCATGGGGGGCACACATGTCAGGACAATGCATTCAAGGCAAATGGAGCCCAAAGCAAATGCACCTGCATATCAATCAAAAAGAAATGTTAGCTGTACAGAATAGTCTGACAGCCTTCAAAGGCCTTATTCTTCCAGGACAACTATTGGTAAAGATGGATAACACCACAGTTATGTGTTACATAAACAAGCAGGGGGGGGGGGCATTCCTACCCACTCTGCAAATTAGCCATGGCTCTGTGGAACACAGCCTTGAGCAACCAAGTGCACCTGCAAGCTCAATGCCTGCCAGGCAAACTAAGTTCACTGGCTGACGACTTAAGCAGAAAGCTAATGGACCCACACCAGTGGAAACTGGAACCCAACATATTCAAGCTTCTGAGGAACAGGTGGGGGGCACCAGAGGTGGACCTCTTTGCTTCCCCTCAGAACTAGCAATTGAGCAAGTATTGCTCCAGAACTCCCCACAACCAAGCATGGAAATTGAATGCCCTCTCCTTTTCATGGGGAAAACCTATCAATCTATGCCTTTCCCCTCTGCCCCTCCTCTTGAAGGTTCTACTAAAGATCAAACAGGACAAGCCAAGGACAATCCTGATTGCACCAGACTGGTCACGCCATCACTGGTACCCTCTTTTGCACAGTCTGACAGTAGTGCCACCATGGCACCTGCCTCAGACCCCTTCCCTGTTGTCCCAGCAGAAGGGCCAGATTTTGCATCCTCAGCTACAGGCCCTGAACCTACCAGCCTGGCTCATCCCCTGACCTCATCACCAGCAACCCTCAGTAAACAGGTGCTGGATGTCATCCTTGAGGCAAGGAGGCCTAGTACTAGAAAATCCTATTTGGAAAAGTGGAAAAGATACTGTTCTTGGAGCCAGTCTCAGGGAATGGACACAACTGTGCCCAGCTTACTCATATACTAGATTACTTAACAGAAATGCTCCACAAAGGCCTATCCTTCTCTTCAATTAAGATTCATGCCTCTGCCATCTCAGCTCATTATAATACTGAGCCACCCCTCTTCTCTCATCCTCTGGTCAAACAGTTCCTGAGAGGAGCCAAAAAGGTAAGAACCCCCCCCCCCCCACCCGGAGAGCTCCCACTCCAGCCTGGGACCTTAACTTTGTATTGGAAAAACTCACACTTCTGCCCTTTGAACCTGCTGCTAATTCAGAGTTAAAATTCCTCTCATGGAAAACAGCATTACTTCTAGCCATCACTGCAGCAAGAAGAGTGTCTGAATTACAGGCCCTTATGACCGTGGAATCCTTCATTATTTTCCACGCGGACAGGGTTTCCCTCAGGACTAACCCATCATTTATGCCCAAGTTGGTATCTAGTGTGGCTTTAAACCAATTCATTCATTTGCCAACCTTTTTCGCTAACCCTCAGAATAACGGGGAAAGGATCCTGCACTCCCTGGATGTACACAGGCAGCTTAGGTTTTATCTGGACAGGGCTAAGCCTTTCAGGAAAACTGACCAGCTGCTAGTCAGCTTTGCTGCAGGGACAGAGGGCAAGGCCATTTCAAAGCAAACCATTTCTAAATGGATAGCACACTGCATCCATTTCTGCTACAAACACCATGGGAAACCTACCCCACAGGGGATCAGAACACATTCCACTAGGGCTACATCTACCTCTACAGCCTTTCTCAGGGGAGTCCCTACCAGGGACATCCTGGAATCTGCAACCTGGAGCTCTGTACACACTTTCACCAAGCATTACTACTTACCTATCTTTTCTAAATCCAGAGCTGGATTTGCCACAGCAGTCTTACAGGGCCTGCTTGCCAGCCCTAATGCTTCTTAACTGCCTCCACCCATCCTCAGCTTTGGGAATCAACCCAAATGTGATGACTGTAACAGTGAAACACGAAGAACATAGTACAGTTGTGTACACTTACCATAAATGTAGAGGTTTGAGTGTATTCACTGTTGCAGTCCTGGTTACCCTCCCTCCAGCCCCCTGACTTCCCTTTACTTCTACCTCTCCTTTTTGTTTGGCATACCTTATATTATTGGTATTTGCTTTTTGCTGGAGGTGTTCCACACCATGTAATTGCTTCCTGTTTAGAGGGCTCCTGACATCTGGGGCAAGAAAAACTGATGTAATGGCGTCAGCTGCATGCTTTATACCCTTGACGACCTGACGTCATGGAAGAAGCGACAGCATCCAACGCAGAAATCCTAAGATTCTGGTATTCAGGCCGACTGAGGGCTACCTGCAGGCAGATAACCCAAATGTGATGACTGCAACAGTGAATACACTCAAACATCTACATTTATGGTAAGTGTACACAACTGTACTTTCCCATGAATTATCACATCGATGGTAGTCCACTGAACATAGAAGGCGTTATAAGAGATCTGATAACACAGACTGATAGCAGCCTGTCTTTTGACCACCACATTGCCGCTGTGGTCAGAAAGTCCTTATGTGTAGTACATCTCATTACTATGGGTTTTGCATCCAGGAAGAAAGAGGTCATTGTCTCCCTCTACTCTTCCCTCATTAGGCCAGTCATTGAGTACAATGTCCCATTTGGCATGTACCTCAGTAAACACCTGCAACAACTGGAGAGGCCGCAAAAGTACCTCACAAAGAGGATCCTAGACCTTAAACATTTGTCCTATATGGATAGACTCAAAAAAACTCCAGTTATTCTCTGTCTCATATCGCCTACTTGGAGGCGATCTCTGCTTGACTTACAAAGCCATGTCTGACCCACCTCTGTTAGAAATGCTACATCTAAAGAAATACCAATCCTTCCACACCACATGCTCGAGAGACCTCAAATTCATTACCACAATCAGCAGAACATGCTGGAGGGGCAGATTCATAACCCAGAGACTGCCCATGTTATGGAATAGACTTCCCATGCATGTCAAACAGAGCACCTCACTGGCCCTCTTCAAGAGAAATCTTGATGAGTGGATGGGAAATAGAAAATTCACCCTGGGGATCACTCCAGTGGCTCTACTCGACAGAGGCACTGAGAACTAAGGTCGGGTGCCATGATGCCAGAGTAATCCTATGGGCTAGGCTTGTAAAAGCTCTAGGGCCATTAGTCTAGTACACACCTATGAACCTATATGCCAGCATTCAGTGGTTGATAAAAACTCCTCTCCTATGGGTTACTGCAGCTTTCTCATGTTAAGTTACTGTCGTAGAACACTGGCATTAGTGCCTGTTATATAGGAAAAAGCCTAAGGTTTGTATTAAATGTCTGAAGTGGAAGAGACTTTAGTATGGTCTGATACAGAGTTCTAGGATTTTGGGATACAGATGTACAGGTTTTTCTTCTGCACTTACAATGATGGGATGGAATGGGTGTGTTTTGAATGACAGGAGCCATGCTAGAGCTGGGCACAGCCTGAGGTGTATTACAAGCTGTCATCATGGCCACTGACTAAGAGCATTTATGAAGCTTATTTAAACCGCACCTTGCTAAAAGTTACTAAAACAAAGACCCTACTGTACAGCGCTTTGCAAGTTGTACACTTTTACAACCCAATGGCTAAGAATTTTGAAAACAAAAAGATATTTAAGAAGGCATTACTTACAGTTTTCTTTACTGTGGTTGGCAGAATGCTTCTAGACTTGGAAAATAGTATTTGTGAAATAGCCAGCAGAACTGGAGGGTAGAGCATGTGTGTTCCAGTTGGCTGTGTGTGGTAATGACTTGTGCCACAGTGACAGCAGTGCTACATTTCTTAGAAAGAATGGTATGGATCCAGGTTAGTAAACCAAAACATATGGATCCAAGTTACTTAATGCAAGATGCTCAAAAGAGACCATTGGACCTTCTTATTAAAGTTCTTGCTTATTTAGTGAAAAGAAGATTTGTATAAAGGCATAAAGAGTATGTTTTATGATTCGTTGGTGAACAGTACGTCTTTTCCTAAATTTTAAGATTTTCTTTCTCATTGAGAATCTCTTTGCTAACCTTGTATTCCCTGCCATTCTAAACAGGGACTCAAAGTATAAGGAACATGTCCTTAAAAAGGATATCTGCTACAGTGCAGGCTGTGTTATTTTACAGACAGTGGTTGACAACTTTGTCTGAAAGATGGTAACATTGAATGGCAGAGGGTAAGATGTAATCAACAGAGACCTTGCCTCTGTTATTCCGTGCACGACGTGAGAGGAACACTAGACTGTACATAATACCTTCTAGGGCTGAAATGTTTAATTTCCAGATTATGGGAATTATAAAGGAACACCCTGTCCACCCCAGTTCTATAGCAGGAATATACAGCATTTAACAGCATCGGCTTTTGTATCTGTAGAACATTTTAATTGTCTCGTTAGTGTTTAAGATAAATTTCAGAGGTCTATTTCTACCTCCTTTGAAGAGATGTCTTTATTTTGGGGTATGGTAGTCTGTGTGGTCATGATGTCTCGTCATAATTTTATCATTTGGAATTCGGTCTTCTTGGTAATTGTTATAGTTGCAGGAAGGAGAACCTTATGTGTTCTTCCACAGGGACACTGTGCTTCTTAGATGAATTTCTACAAAGGTGGTGAAAACAGGACTCCATTTCAGAAGTGTATGGCCCAATACTGTGAATTTTGACATGTTGAAATATAAAATGCAGTTCTAGCAAAATAGATTACAAAACATGCTGTCAGCAGCTTCAACACACCCACATCTGTGTTACAATGTACACACACACATGCACGCACATATGCATGCGAGTGTGTGTATAGATGTATATATTTGTACACATACACATTGTTTTTTTTTATACATATATGTACATGTATACACACACACACACTCACACTATATATATATATATATATATATATATATATATATATATGTGTGTGTGTGTGTGTGTATATAGGGGATTCTGCAGATATTGGTCAGGGAGGACATTCCGGGTTCTTTTCTTGAATCTTGCCAAAGGTCAGAACCCTCCGGTATTTGTTAGAGCTGATGTCCCTTCTAAGAAAAGACAAAAACTGGAGCATGTTTTGGTCCATCCTATGGATTCTCAAAGGGATGGCAAGAGTTTCCTCAGAGTTTGTTTTCTGCCTTAATGGCCCTAAAGCCTCCTCACGGAATTTCAGTACCTGCTCCACCTTGGACCTCTACCCATTGTAAATGGCTTAGAGAACCAGGTTGCTCAGATGAGGATTCAGTGTCTGGTGAGGGGGCTTTGTCCTATTCTTCATAGATGCTTTCAGCTTCGGCTAATGGTTCTGATGAAGATAAGTCTCTTAGCCCTGAGTTTCCTTTCAAGGAATTGCCCTTTGGGGGCACAGTTGCTAAGATGATGGAATTCTTTAAGTGGGATTCTTCTCAAGTGTTGGATATTCAGAGAAGATACTATGAGTTGCTTCAGGTGGATACTCCTAAACCATTGACAGTTCCTCCTGTGTTGGCTGCATTGTTAGATACTTTCATTGCTGCTTCCAAGTCTCCTGATTCTTCTCCTCCTCCTCCTCCTCCTCAGAAACCCGATAAGTTCTATAAAGTTCCTGAAGATAGTCTATTTTTATTTAAATGCCCTTCTGCTGATCCTACTGTGGTGTCAGTCTCTTCTGACAAACCTTCTAAACTTTTGCCCATTTCCAAACTTTTGCTTTCTGATAAGGATAGTAGGAAAATGGAGAGGACTGGCAAGAAAATGTACACTGCTTCTACTTTGGCCTTTAGGGCTATTCATTACCAGACCTACATGACCATTTATGCTCTGGCTTTGATTGCTAAGGCTTTTCAGGTTATCTTTGCCCTCCCTGAGTCTGAAGGCAAATCCTCTGCCTTTAGCTTTTTTAGGTTTTGCTTCTCAAGTGGCTCACCACGCTATTAAGTGTAGTTATGATGCCTCTTCTAGGGCTGCTGCTTTTGAGTCCGTCATGAGATGTTATTCTTGGGTTCGTCTCCAGTCTCTGCCTGAGGACATTAAGGCCAAGTTGTTGGAAGCTGCTTTGGATAATACACATCTTTTTGAGACTGTTACTGCTGACATGTTTCAGTCTCTTCAAGAGAAGAGCAAAGTCTTGCAAGACCTTAAACATATTTTTGTCTCTCCTATCTGTAAATGTCAGAAGAATTATCCTTCTAGGTCTGCTTTTGCTCACAGGCAACCCTGCCAGGCCTCTAAGAACAGGAAGGGTGGGAGGCAGATCCCTTCTGCTAAGGCTTCTCAAATTTCTGTGGCCCAGAAGCCTCCTTTATCTGGTAAGCCTGCTTCTCTTTAACAGTTCACCCCCCTTCTTTTAGACCAGGTTCCTTTGTCCCTTAAGCTCTCCCTTTGTCTTCCAAATTGGCATCTCATCACTTCAACTCTTGGGTTCTTTCTGTCATCCATCAGGGTTACTTCATGGTATGGAAATCTCTTCCTCATTTTTCAGGGATTCCTCAACCTCCTCTAGAGCAACTTCCTCAATTCTTGGTGGTTCTAGGATTTGTTTTGAACTAAGAGACCATTCAACCTGTCCCTCTCTCCCAAGTGGGAAAGGATTTTTATTCCAGGATGTTCCTGGTTCCTCAAAAGGAGGACACTTGGAAACCGATTTTGGATTTCTCCCAACTCAACAACTTTTTCAAGGTCCCTTCTGTTTGGATGCTTACTCTTCAAACTCTGTTTCCTCTTCTATTACCCCATGATTTTGTGGTGTCCTTGGATCTGAAAGATGCTTACCTTCATATCCCTATTCACCCTCTGTTCAGGAAGTTTTTACGCTTTTCTGTATCTTCCTGTCACTTTCAGTTCTCTAATAAAACCAAAAAAACGTAAAAAAGCGACAAAGCAAGAAATATAAACCACTATTGAAACTTTACTGTAAAAATCACTTAAGCGCTTTTCGTCAAGCAAATTCCCGACTTCTTCAGAATCCTCCAAAGGTATTGTCATTGACAGCCCTGTTCCAGTCTCTTCTTCCTCTGACTGCCATGTCAGCCAGGGAGTTTATTTGGGGTCTGGGATTCATGGCCTCTACTATTCTATTGCTTTTTCTTGCCAGACTGCATATGCAGAAGCTTCAATGGTACCTCAAGTCAGTTTGGCTGCAGCATCATCACCGTCTGAATTTCAGTGTATCTCTTCTTCCTGGTCTCAAGAAGGAATTCAAGTGTTGGATTCAACAGTTCGCTCTCAACCCAGGCGGACACTTTCAGCCTCTAGTCCCTTCTCAAGAGCTGTTCACTGATGCATCAGACATGGGGTAGGGGGCTTCTCTGGGTCATTTGACGTTTCAGGGTCTTTTGCCTCTCCATCAGAAGTCAGAACATATCAGCATCAAAGAGGTGACAGCTGTGATTCTGACCCTTCAGGATTTTCACCTCATGTTCACCCCAGGGCCCTTGAAGGTGTACGTAGGCAACACTACATTGATGTGGTATGTCAACAAGCAGGTGAGTATAAAATCTTACCTCCTCTGCAGGATGGTGCTTGGGGCTTGGGAAGTGGCTCTCAAGTATCAGTTAATTCTTCTCGCAGTATACGTTCCTTCAGAGCACAATCTAGTGGCTGACTCTGAACAGGTCCAAAACACAGGCTCATGCCTAGATGCTTCACAGAGACATGTTTCTGGACACTGTCCATCGGTGGGGTATTCCTCAGGTAGATCTTTTTGCTTTCCCTCTGAACAGGCAGCTTCCGCTCTTCTTTTCCAGAGTGCCTTGCCATCTGGCATGGAAGACGGATGCTCTTTTCTTTCCTTGGAAGGGGGGTGTTTCTTTATGATTTCCCTTCTCTCCCTCTACTTCCAAGAGTCCTGCAGAAGATGGAACTGGACTCCCTAAAAATCTTGCTAGTGACTCACCTTTGGCCAAGGCAGCACTGGTTCACCATTAATGCATCTGCCTAAGGGCAGTCATCACAAGTTACCTTACCGGTTGGATTTTCTTGCATAGGACAAGAGGTCTGTCATCCATCCCCACAAGTCCACTCTGCAACTGACATTGTGTTGATAGGGTTTTGATCCCTTTCAGACACCTCTTTTCTGAGGACGTGTTCAGGGTTTTGCAAGAGGCAAGGAAACCCTAAACCAGAAAATCTTATATGTTCAAATGGAAAAGATTTTCGATCTGGTGCCATTCTCATAACTAGGGTCCTGTTTCAGTGGGGGTCCTCCTGGTCCTCTCTTGTTTGTGTCAGTTGCTCCAGTTTGGCTTGACCTATTCTTTAAAGGTGCATTTGTCAGCCATTTCTGCTTGTCTGCCCTTGAATCCATCTTTGACTTCTCGTTTTTAAGTCAAAAAATTTCTTAAAGGCGTCCTGCTTACTATGGCTCCAAGAAAACCTATTCCTCCTCCTTGGGACCTTAACTTGTTTTGGAAAAAATGACTAAGGCTTCTTTTGAGCCTGCCGATTCTGCATCTTTGCAACATTGTACCTGGAAGACTGTTTTGTTGCTGGCTGTTACTTCTGCTTGGAGGGTTTCTGCGCTCCAGACCCTTATGGCCATTCCTCCTTTTTTTGTTTTTTTCATAGGGACAGGGTGTCCCTTCATACTAATCCTTCTTTTTTTGCCCAAGGTGATAAATGAGTTGTCCTTGAATCAGTCAGTACAACTCCCTTCCTTTTTCCCTTCCCCTCAGTCTGCTAATGAGAGGATCCTGCATACCCGGGAGTTGCACAGACAGTTCACGTACTATTTGGATAAAACTAGGACTATTTGTAAGTCTGATCAGCTTTGGTTTCCTTTCATCCTAGGTCTTTGGGCTTGGCTGTTTCTAAGCAGTTTATCTCCTCCTGGATATCTAAGGCCATTTCCTTTTGTTATTCTTTTCATGACACATCTCTGTCTATGTCTGTTAGAGCTCATTCTACTAGGGCTGTTCCTCTTCTGGTGCCTTCTTCAAGGGGTTGGACACCAGTTCCATCCTTGAAGCTGCTACTTGGTCTTCAGTGCATACCTTTACTAAGCATTATAAGTCAGATATGGTTTCTAGGGCCAGAGTAGGTTTTGCTGAAATCATTTTATGTGAGTTTGTTGAGGGCTGTTCTTAGCCTTCCACCTACCATTCTGTTTCTTGAGCTTTTTTACTTTCCCTTCTATGAAGAATACTGCAACAGTGATATTGAAGGATATAGTACAGTTGTGTACAATCTTACCGTAACAGTAGATGTCCTTCTCCTCACTGTTGCAGTATTTCCTCCCTCTCTCCAACCCCCATCTTGTTTGTTCTGCATTTTTTTCTTCCGAATATGCATGGACTCCTTTGTCCTATTGCAACTGTTCTCTTCTGGGGCAACTGAATTCTAGGTAGTTGTGTCTGCACATCCCTTTTATGCCCTACTTTTTGCGCGGGGAACATAAATGACTTTTTCATACTGGCTGAGTGTCGGGCTGCCCTGGGTGGGACATCCTTTCTATGAACAATACTGCAACAGTGAAGAGAAGGACATCTACTGTTATTGCAAGATTTTAGACAACTGTACTGTATTTCTAACTGTATATATCTCATCTCTCTGAGGTTTCTGTACTTCTGAGCAGGTGGAGTACTCCAAGAACTGTGGTCTTAGTAAATATTCCCCCATATTCACAGTTACTGCTATTCTAAGGATCATTCTTGGCCAAGAAAAGGCAGAATGATGCATCGCCTTTCTCAGGCAAGATCTCAGTAGACAGCGGTACCACCCAGTGGAACATGAGGGTTACTGTAAGCAGGACCTCTATTCTTAGCAGAAGGGAGGTGAGCTTGGCATTTCCAGTAATTCTGTAGGCCGTTAAGTGCCTTGAGCTCTAGAAAAAAAATAGGTTGCAGTGGAAAACCCAAATTCATACATAGCATTGGGCCAGTCCTTTCTGCTGCTGGCAAAAAGAATTAATGGATTATAGAGAGCTTAGTTGGTGTGGAAGTAACCGTCTGATTTTACACAGATTAAGAAAAGAGTCAGCATAAAAACTGTATACTTTTGTTTTACACTTGATATTTTGTACCACTGTTAAAAATGTATTTGTGTGTGTGTGTGTGTGTGTGTGTGTGTGTGTGTGTGTGTGTGTGTGTGTGTGTATTATATATGTATAAAAAGTATTTGTAAATGCACCTTATTTTTACGTACAGTGTATGTAAGCATAGGTACATTAAACAAAAATGCAAATATATGAAAGCTGAAATTTGAATGCAGAAGTGATGTACGATTCCATGCATAAAACGGCAATCAAGAAACAGAGAATTTACTAGAACATGGATATTTTTTCATGCTTTCAGTGCTGAACTGGGTGGAAACAAACTTACAATAGTGAATATACTTACAGTTTTGCAGGAGGCCTGCTTCCACATTGTGTGGGCTGCTCCCCCTACACTGTCTGACTAAACATAACATACAAGTTGTAATATTTAGTAGTAAAGAAAGTTTTTTTTTTGCTGTGTAAAATAACCTTCCCCTTTCTCCAAGGTAATAGAGCCCTAGATTTTGTATAATTAGCTACCAGTGGTGTGGGGATGGAGGTGTCCTTCACAAAGGTGTGTGTGTGTGTGTGTGTGTGTGTGTGTGTGTGTGTGTGTGTGTGTGTGTGTGTGTGTATATACATATCATATATTAACTCTTTGTCCAAATATTTGCACAGTACATATAACGTTTTCTCACAGTTTAATTGCTTTTTGTGTCAAATTAGTGTAATAAAATTAAAACAATGTGTTATAGAAGGAATTGTACCAAAGGGTTTAAGGATATACAAATATCCTAACAATGTTATTTCTGGTAGTTTGTTTCACAAAGAATTGTTGGAAATGTTTAACAGATGTGGATTGGACATGCTGAAAGCTGCTGTGAAAGAGAATGGTAGAATAAAGGAGGACATACACAAGGAAATAGAAATGTGAAATGAGCAGGTTAAGAATGACTTGATTCATACTTTTCTCTGAAAAAGAAAAATATTACAGTATCAGAAAGGAAATTGCTGTTAAAACTGATGAACTGCTTAAAAGGAAGTTAAGAAAGTTAGAAAGAGATATTAATGAATATAAAAACAACACAGGTTACCCTAAACCCAAATCAAATGATAGGTTTGGGCAAGAGAGAAATTACAGTTATGATGTTAATTTTAGCGAGAATTTGGAAAATAATAGAGATGAAAATGTGCAGATAGGAGAGCAGGTAAATGAACTGGATGATTTTTCTGAACATCTACCTCTGCGGAGGTCGGAAAGAATTAGGAACAAGGCAGGAAGTCAATATCAACAGCAGAGTGTTTTTCTGGAGGGGAGGGAGAAGGGGGAGGGGGAGATACTAAACGCTGACATTATATCCCTCCTCAACCTGGATGGTGATGGAGAACGTATCAAGCAGGATGAAAACGACAAATACAAGTACGCTAAGGAAGGTTACAGCATCTACAACTTTAGTAAAATAACAGGATGAACACTTTAGTCTCCTGTCCAAAGGGATGACATTTATACCCTTGAAGTAAGGAGATTTAGCTAACACTTTAATAGATGTTAAGCTATTTAGGCTTATTTCTCCCCCAGGAAAATATTACAAAGAGTAAAAAAAATAAAGAAAAAAAGCACTTTCAACCCACACCTACACCCTCAAACAAATTGGCAGACATATTCTGTATGAAGCAGAAACAGTAGTAGCTGATCTGAATTAGAAGTCTTAACAGGACTGTACTCACTCATATTTAAAAGTGCTTGTATAAGGCACTACATTCCAGAGGGTTTACTCAAAAAAGCAAAGTGTTTTCCATGTGGACCCCATTTGAGCT
Organism: Protopterus annectens; assembly: GCF_019279795.1. Taxonomy (NCBI): domain Eukaryota; kingdom Metazoa; phylum Chordata; order Ceratodontiformes; family Protopteridae; genus Protopterus; species Protopterus annectens. The sequence goes on along the minus strand of NC_056746.1, from coordinate 503,375,553 downwards.
TACAGGCATAGTAATGAGGAGGGTTTACCATATTTAATTAAATGTGAAATTAAGTAATTTTCAGCGATAATTCATTGTGCCACAGACTAACAGGCTGAACTTTGGTTTTTATTGTTGTAAAATTTTACTTCTCTGTGTTATCTGTTCTGTTTTATGAATTGTCATGTTTTAGATAAGGTGTAATTACTTGATTTAACGTAAGTCATAATTTAGTCTTTGTCTGAAAAGAATGATTCAGGAATTGAAGAATTTGCCAGGTAGTTTGGACATGGCATCTCTGGCTATGGTGTTTTTTATGTAACCTTTGCTTTAAACAACAGACACATAGACATGTCTGCAGGGATCCAGTGGTATGAGATTAACTTGCTGTGAGGACAGATCCTTAGTGTGAATCAAATTGTTAGAAGCAGGGAGTATCAGAATCTCCTCTCTCCCTCTGTCCTCTGACGTAAACTTGATTTTTACCGCCTTAGTATGTCAAGTGGTTGTTTGTGATACTGTGGTGCTCTTCTCTGTTCCCTAGAACTGCTGTACGTATGGACAAGGAATTGCCGAATATGGTGCATGAAGACTGACAACTGTAAACCTGCTTGAGAAAGACTGTATCAAGCACACTCAGTCCTATATTTTTAACAACATAGGTTAATAGATTTGGTGAACAAACTTAAGGCCTATTGGCCCTTGAGAAGCTTGATGCCCCAAATCCTGTGCCATAAATCTCAGGTACCCAAGCAGCCATCTAGCTCCTTCTTTGAAGGTCAAGATTGATGGCTAAATTTAAATGACAGAGGGGGTTTATTCCCTAATTGCATGACTGTTTGAGATATGCAGTTGTCATGTTTCATTATATAGTTTATATTCATTTTTATTAAATTAAAGATTGAGTGTTCTCTTTTCTTCTCTTCAGGTCACCAGGGAAGGTATTATAAACAAAAGGTTTCAGATAGTAAGGGGTCCTTTAATGCTTTTTAATGTCAGGCATAGGTGTCCTGTACGAAGGCAAAAAGATACAGAGAAAAGAGAGAGCTGCTGTAGTCTTAGTATAAAACAAGACTTGAATCCCTTTCATTTTTCTTTGTGAGGACTCTTTGTACCTATTCGAGCTGTACCAAGTAGTGTTTCTATAGGTTACTGACAGGGGGGTGCAGTATTTCATAATTGGTCTGGCAGTATTTTATAATTGGTCTGGCAAGAGCTGTGTACATCGTCTAAACTAGCTCCCTGGCATGAATCTCAAATGCACAAAGGATCAAGTGGGCAACTGCATAAGCTTCTTTTCAGATGGAAGTGACTGTATGAGTAGCACCAGATAATGAGAGATTCCCTACAAGAATTCTAAGGTCTTTTATTGTTTTGTCACCTTTTTAATGTTGTCCATTAGTAATATGCAGCCCTTAATGTGGAGTGGGGGTTATCAAATGCCAGATTGCTGCATTTTTGGGTATTGAAATAAGGTAATTTCTCTTGCACCACTCGTATGTAGAGTTACGTGCCATCTGAAGGGAGGTGGTGTCAGTAGTGTTAAGGAAAATGCTTCCAGTTTTGTATTAATTTGCAGATTCTGGGAGCAAGACACTGGAGTCAGTTTCATCATCCAAGAAAAAGATGCCAGAAAGGAGTAGCTCAAGGACAGAAGCTTGAGGGATTCCACCTGTAACAAGGAATGGTGAAGACAGAAGTCTTTCTTTTCATATCAGCTTTGTACAGCCATGTGACAAGTTATGAACCCAAGTTAATTGCAGCTTCATTTACCTTTAGATCTCAAAGTTTATGTATGATTTCTTCATGCGGTGTAAAATCAGACACTTTAGTCAGACAGAGATAAGTTGCATGGACAGGTAAGCCGACATCCTGGCTGGCAGTCATGCTCTCAGTGGAATTTATGAAGTGAAACATAAAAGATATACCACTGACAAAACCATACTTGGTTAGTTCATGAAGAAGATTTCCTGTATCGTCTGAAGTTACATGACAAAGTGTTTTTCTCATAGAATGAGACTACAGTAACCTGCTTTCTGCTAACAGGGACATCACAACATTTTAATACTGTACTGAAAATGTGCATAAGAGAGATACTAGGCCATTTTTGATTTTACCAATTAGGCTTTCTGATATCAATCTGGTCCCATGAAACTGAACTTAGAGTGAAGGTAGAGTGAAGGCAGAGGTGACTGTTTTGGATGTAATTTTGGGTGACATCATATTGCAGGGAGGAAGAATGGATGGGCTACCCAGTAATGGCCTGAAATTGGCTATAAATCTGTAAGTTAGTGTGTTAGCTGCATCTTTTAGCTCTGTTATGTTGATACTATTTTGTTAGCATTTGTGTTCCTTTCCCCTCATTTATCGAATGTGCTAAAACGTCATGTTAGTGTCACATGTCCTCGATGGCAAGTTTTACTGTGAATGAGGCTTTGCTTCTTTTAATTGTTTTAATTAATTATTTTTGGATGGAGTTGACGTTAACCTTGTTGTATTGGATTGAGTAAAGTTGGAAGGTTTTGTACGTTCTTTTGGATTAATAATTTTCCATTTTGTAACTTCACCATTTAGGTATGTTGCAGAATTTTCCTCTATATTTTTGCCTCATGGGAATGAACTTGTCAAATACATTTTTTCAGTGCTGTAGAAGGCCATAAATGATTCACCAAAGATTTCAACGGGGACCTGATATGCAGTTTGAGTTAACAGATGGATGGTTGATTGTTCAATGCACCATAACTGCCATCTTTGTTAGGTTTGGTTTGTTGTGTTAAGAGGACTGTCATGGTATTATGGTCAGTGCAAAAAGGAAGTGGGGCAATGTTTAGCTTAGCACAGCTGGCTGGGGTGTTTGTCAGGCTGATTTCCAATATAACTGTACCCCTTGTCATTGTATTTGCCATCTATTTTAGATTTCTAAAGTTCATGAAATTCCTGTCAGGTTAGCAAGTAGCATGTAACCCTTTCGTAGTTCAGGAGGGACCACCAGCAGGAAGCAACCATCTCAGCTGAAGGTAGTGCAGTTCGGTATCTCTACTGTGTTACAAAAGTCACAAGCCAGGAAGCACCAGTACAGGTAAAACCATCTTAGACTTGACAACCACAAAACCTTAAAGAATGAGGTGCTGACAGCAAAAGAAAAAGAGGTGATGCAACAGGTATCAGATTAACCTTTGGTGCAGAAGGCTGTGAGTTCTATTCCCACACTACGTAAATCGATTGCTGACACTACAGTACAGTATAAGGGGGTTGGGGGGGTGCTACACTCCTAAAACTGTCACCCTTTGGATGAGATATTAAACTAAGGTCCCATCTGCCTGAGTCAGTGGTAGCGTAAGCGTATATAGAATATCCCATGGTACCTATCAAAAAGAGTAGGGGTTCTTTATTTACATAATTCATAATTATTTACACAGTCGAAAATTCTTTACGTTCTTATTTATAATGTATACATATTTTCAATTATTCACAATATATATATATATATATATATATATATATATATATATATATATATACATATACATACACACACACACACACACACACACACACACACACACACAGGCGTACATACATACTCTATTTACAAATCACATCCTCTTTTTATATTTTGGGAGGCCACGGTGGTGCAGCGGTTAGCATTGCCGTCTCACAGCAAGAGGTTCTCCGGTTCAATTCTCGGCTGGGGTGCCTTCTGTGCGGAGTCTGTATGTTCTCCCTGTGGTCACGTGGGTTTCCTTCAGGTGCTCCGGTTTCCTTCCACATCCCAAAGACATGCTGTAGGTGGATTGGACACTCTCAATTGGCTCTAGGTGTGAGTGTGTGCGTGTGTGCCTTCTGTGGAAGATTGGGTGCCGGGCTGGCAACTTGGCACTGTAAAACTCCACTGCAAAACATTCTGCAGACCGTTGTTCCACTGTGGCAACCCCCTAACCGGGATAAGCTGAAAGGAGATGATGATCCTCTTTTTATGTTTTGCTTCATCGAATAAATCACATACTCTTTAATTTTTAGACCCCCACTCCAGTTTTCACAACACATACCTTCTTTTCTTCAGCATCTTTGCCAAGTCCCATTTTTCGTTAAACATAATTTCCTTAACCCTCTGATTCTGGATCAGTCATAGTATAACAAATATTTTTTATCAAGATTTTTGACCTCTTTCTTAATTTTGTTTGTATAATACCCATATTCGATTATATCCATATTTAAATTATTCACGTTTCTTTTCTATAATCTTTCTCCATAACATTTTTGATCTATTACATTCCAAAAAACATGTTCACAAGTTTCAGATTTCCCACAATATAAACATACTCTATCTTTTATACTTCTTTATGGCATATTCACCTTTACTGGCAATTTTTGTATAGTCAGTCTCCATAAAAAATCTTGACTTAATGTATGTCTTTTACATCTTTTCACTCTTGCAATGATAGCATTCCTTTTTTCAAATTTTTTAATTCCTTCCAAGGATATAGACTATAATATTTTTCCATAATCTTTTCGTACCATTCTTTTCTCTTATTATCAGTTTCATTCACATTTTTTTTCCACAATATAATCTTGTCTTGATAATTTTCCATTTCTTTATTACAACAAACCCTTCTTTTTGTTGAACTAGGAAAAATCAACCATTCTGTTGTATATTTTAAACTTAATATTTTCGTTACTAATGAACTTTCATTTTCCTTAACATTTCATTACTGTATACAGGTTTAACGAGGACATATACACTACAGGGTTTATTAACCCTAAGCCGCCTTTTCTTGCTTTTCACATACAGTACCACTCTTTTCACAGGGTTCAACCTCGATCCCCAAATAAAAGAAAATGTTATGTTATGTAAAATTTTCTCTAAGTTTAAAGGGAAGACTATAAATGCCAGCCAGATACATAGCCTTTGCTAGCAGCATAGAATTTATTAAATATACTTTAATTTTAATGGAAAATATTTTATTTCCTTTATTTTTCTTTCCATGTGGAATTTACACTTTCTTGTTTCCCAAAGTTTATCCAAGGATCTTAATTTTATCCTTATTGAAATGTATTCCACTGATCCTTCCCTCAAAACCTAAACCTTGGTTTCTGTCTTTATTTAATACAAAACCAATAACCTGAATAATTTCTTGCATTTGTTTTATCATTGTATCCATACTCACTACATTCTTTGTTGTAATAATAATATAATCTGCATAATATAACAGAAATGGGTATTTTTATTCCTTCATTTGAAGTATAGCTCATAATATCCATCTCCTTATTCATATACATAGGTTTTGCGTTCAATTCTAATACAAATAGTACCGCGGTGGTGGTGCTGTGGTAGCGTTGTTGCCTCCCAGTAAGACGCTGTCCAGTTCGATTCTCAGCTAGAGCATCTTCTGCGTGGAGACATGCGTGAATGGGCGTACCTTCGTTGAAGGTTGTGCGTCAGGGCTGGTAACTCGGCACGTAAAAATCAATTACCAATCATTAGCGGACCGGAGTTCCGCTGTGGCGACCCCAAACCGGGAAAAGCCGAAAGACTCAGCAACTAATACAAATAGTGTACCACTCAATGGACAGCCTTGTCTAATGCCCTTTTCTAGCTTATATCTTCATTCAGTCATCCATTTATTATAATCACTATGTTATATGCCGATATGCACACATTTTTAAGCCTCTGACTTATATTATGTACATCAAACATATCGCGTAATACTGAGTGGTGAATCAAATCAAATGCTTTGCTTAAATCTCCTACCATTACTTTTGCCTGAACATTTCTGACTACTGCATCTTCTACTGTTTCCCTAATTATTAACAATAAATCTTGAATGTTTTTCTTTTTATTCCAAACACAAATTCATTTACAACAATACCTACTTTTTCTTTCATCCTTTTTTGTAATAGTTTCATAAACATCATGTCATCTATATTATTTAACACACTTGGTCACCAGTTCTGTATGTCTTCATTCTCTCTTTTTTGCATATAAACCTAATGATACCTCTGCACAGCTCTTTATACCTGAAACCTTTTTCTAACTATTCATGTAATACCTTTAAAGACCATTTCTTTTGCTCTGTAGTCATATTTTTATATATCTTATATTATATTCCCTCAAGTCCTGCTGCTAATGAATCTAAATTCATTACTTGTATTGCCTATTTTAGTTCCTCGATTCTTATATCTTTTTCTAAATCCTTATTCTCCATGGTGGAAAGCGTACATACCTTCCATTCTTTCCATGTCTTTGTTCTCTGCTCTTTAAACAATGTCTTAATGTGTTCTTTTACTACAGTCATAATGTCTGTTTGTGTATTATGCGTTTTACCTGAAGAATCTTTCATTTCCCTCATTACGCTATTAGTAATGTCTTTCGGCTTTTCCCAGTTGGGGGTCGCCACAGCAGAACTCCAGTCTGCTAATGATTGGCAGTGGATTTTTATGGTGCCAAGTTGCCAGCCTGACACCCAACCTTCAAGGAAGGCACACCCACACATGCTCGCACCTACCTGCATATCTTTAATGTCACTCGACCGCAGAGAAGGCATGCAGACTCCACACAGAAGGCACTCCAACCGAGAATAATTGTTTTACTTAAATGTGGTGCAGTTTCTTCTTTGTTTCCTTTCAGGAAATATCTTTGCTTGTGCAGTAAATGTTCTTTCTTTTACTTGTTCAAATCATATAATTAAATCAATAATTTCATTGTTTAAATTCATGTATATTATTTTTTCCATATGTAGCTTCTCTTTCTCCCATATTACATAGCATTTATAATATCCTTTACTAGTTTAACATCATAAGCCTTCTTGTTTTGCTGTCTTAAGTTGCAATTAAAGTCTTCTACTACAGTTTTCTCCATGTTAATAGCTACATATTCTATTATCTTTATAAACATGTCTTCCCTCTCTTTTTTTATTACATATGCATATATTGCATTAATTCTCATAACATGTTCTCTCCATCTAACATCAGTAATAGTAATTGTACCTGTTATGACAATGGTGACATCTAAAACTTTAATTGTATCTTTATATAACTATTTCTGAGAATGTCTCTTTTCCAAAATTCCATCTCACATTTTTCCCCACCACACTTCAGTTTGAATTCTTTCTGACTTTGCCAAAAATGTAATATCTTCTAGTAAAATAACATCACTGTCTATCTTTTTACGCCACTCCAGAATACCTGTCCTTCTTTCCAACTTAAAACTGTTAACATTCAATGACAAAACTTTACAGGTAACTCTGTTTTAAGTAATATGTATGTATTCTTTCCCTTTCTTTTTTTCTTTGTTTAAATCTTCTGTATTCTTCCTTTTCCCTTCTCTCACTCTTTGCATTTAAGTCTTCCTTCACTTTATTTTTTTGTATCATTTGCTCACCATCACTAATGGTACTATATTTTCCCCCATTTCTTCTACTTCTAATTTCTTTTCTATAACTTTATCCTTTTTACCTTCTTCTCCTACTTCCTCTATTATGTCCAACACTGCTTCATCTTCTTGTTCTTCAGTCCCCCAAAATGTCCCACTTGTTCACATTTATAATATTTTGGTTCACAAGTGTTTGCATAATGTTCTAGCCCCCACATGAAAAACATTGTCTTTTTTCACATCTGTTTTTCCACGCAAAAAGCACATTTTTGGCTGTCCCCCTATATTTAACCAGGCCTCTGTCACCTTTGACATTAATAACAATTGCAGTATGTACAATACTGTCATTTTCCAGTTTGTGTCACATTGTAATCCCACGCCCCAGTCCGTAAAGCTATATTCTCATATGCTTTTGATAGATTGAGTACGTCATTACATAAATACAATAAATGCTTTTTTAAATTCTCGTCTCCTACTTCAAGTTCTGAACTCAATATTATTTTTTTTCTTAGTTTCTGCAAAAGAGGCCTCAAGAACATATAGGTTCCATTGTGCACAGATTTTCTTTTTTCGAATTCTTCTTGAAATCCTTCCATTATCTTCCCAGTCTCCAAAATAATGCCACAAAAAGTCTCTTTATTAATACGGATAAATGTTCTTATTTCATCAGTTTTGATTCCTAGCGTCTTAATAACTTTGTCCCATAACTTGTATCTGTCCATTTCACTTCTTCTTTACCACACATACCTTCTTTGAATGTTTCTGCATAGGATGTTTTCTTAGTTTTCATAACTTCACTCGGCTGCCTTTCTTTTTTCTGTATCCTGTCCATCATCTCTCCCCACTACATGTCCTTACCATCTTTGGCTGACTTTCACCATACCCAATAATATATCATCCCACAACACTCCCAACTGGAGGGTTGTAACAACACAACCTTGTGTTGAAACTTCGGATTCGAACAGTTTCTGTTGGAACAACTCTTCTGTGTCTTACTCCACTGCATATACCACATTAAGCCGGCTTTGAAAAGGCTTGTCTGCCTTTTTCCCCTATCTCTGACATGCCAGGTTCTTCTGTCACACTCTCCTTTACCTCCGACTCATTCTGCAATAAAAATAATGTATCCAGTGTTCAAATAACAGCACCAAAGTCATCATCCACCTTTCTATTCTGTCCTCCGACCTCCATTTTTACTTTGATTAGCTCCCTGCTTCTCTGAGCCACCTTAGCACCCATACTGGAAGCAGGAAACAAAACGTGCCCCACCCAAACATGTCCCCTATGGAAACGAGTAGGGGAAGTTCCACACAGTGCCCTGGCCAAATTTCCCCTAGTAGTATAAATACCACCTTGGGTCTCCCCTGAAAAGAGGTTATTAGCCAAGTGGGACTAACCTGGTTAACAAATGATAAAATAAAACAGATGTAGCATATACTTGGGTATTAAACTGTAGGGGCAGTGTTTACCAGCTGAGCAGGTGAGAACAGGGACTCTAATGAAACTGTTCAGTTCTTATTTTAATATATGTATATGTCAGTATATATACCCGTGCACACACGCGTATGTGTGTGTGTGTGTGTGTGTGTGTGTATATATATATATATATATATATATATATATATATGTGTGTGTGTGTGTGTGTGTGTGTGTGTGTATACATGTATATATTGTAAGCTGTGGACAGTAGAGCTAATATTAACTTTAACATTAACACCTGTTTGGGCGATGCAAAAAGATGGTCGACAGGTGTGCGAGATCAGCTATCCTCGGCTAGGAGAAAATTCCTTTTCCCCAGGGATTGTGTGCTGTTCGAATTAATATATATAAGTAACAGGGGACAAAACACTTGTATTTGGTTTAATTCGCTCTGGGGTAATTCTCTGAGCATGTGCAAAACCTGTTGACCTTTTTTGTTTTGACGTTCTCATGTTGATAATATGGGTGTCAGTTTAGCTGGTGACTTAATCCAATGTCCTACACCCAATGCAATATATATATATATATATATATATATATATATATATATATATATATAGGTCCCCTTCAAAACATCAAAAACCCATAGCATCTAAATTCATAACATCGAAACCAGAACATCTAAAATCCAAAACATTTAAAACCCGTAACATCGAATTTCATAACATGTAAAATGTGCATCACAATATCAAACACTACAATCACATAAAAATAACATCCCCTCCACATATAACAACACCAAACTACCAAACACACTTTTTACTACATTTCTGCGCACCCCACACCTCCCGTAAATTATATATACCAACTCCAAGATCGCACTCCAGTGGGAAAAAGTTAAATGCGAAGTTGTTCAATCTCGCCGTTCATTCTTTACTGATGGGTTCGATCGGCTCCGATATGGCCGTTTGCAAAGCTCGAGGTTTACCAGTAGCTCGAGGCCAAGCCCCTTATCCCATGATGCACTGCTGGAATTACCTCACATCTAGTTTGCCACAGCACGGATCAGAGGTTCCAGTTTTGCTCGAGCCAGATTTTCATCTAAAAAGCGTTTTTTTGCAAGTTATTTTAATTTTTTTTTCTTTTGTTCCATAGTATAGTTAGTAGTAGTAGTTTTGTGTAGCTTCTTACAAGCTCCCCTTTTCCAACGTGTGTTATTTAGCATAGTTTAGATAGTGTTAGTGGCCTCGTGTTTGGCCTAGTTAATTATCTGCATTCTTATATATATATTAGCTAGCGTTGGCCCTTGCTTTTGGGCCATTGTTTATTGTTGTGTGGTGTTTTGAGCCTAGGTGGTTCTTGATATTTTATAGTTTGAGTGTCCATTTATTAGGCTTATTGTGTGCTTTGTTGTGGTGTTAAGCCTAAGGCTTTTGTTTTTGGGATATGTCTGAGGACAAGGATAAGCACCCAAAGTCTGGATTTAAGAAATGTCCAGACTGCGAGCAAAAGATGCCTGTAACTGATGGCCACGTTCAGTGTGTCTACTGCTTAGGTGCTGTACATTTGCAGGAGTCTTGCAGTATTTTCCACTACTTTTCCTCTAGGGTTGTATTGGAGAGGAAAAGTTGACAGAGACTTGCTGAAGCATCCATTTCATGAAGCATTGAGTGACCAGGATGGGCCAGCAAGTCCTCTAAGTCCTCAAAGTCTTCAGAGGACTCCAAGGAATCCAAATTGTCCAAGAAGTCCAAGAAATTGGAAGATCATGTGACATCAGCTCCACAGATCTCGGAGCCGACTGTCTTTCGTTTCAGAGCTGGCCCACAGCTCTGGAGCCAGTATCTGAGAGACCTGCATCTCCACTTCCTCAATCGACACCATTGGAGCAATCTTCTAGGCCTTCTGTCAGCCTGTCGGATTTGGATATGGACCGATTGGTGCAGAAGCTTCTATGGGCACCAGGCCTTGCTAAATTGTTGTCGGCTCTGACCCTAGCGTCGGAACCGAAGGCTACTACCCAGGATTTGACTGCTCCTCCCCTGAGCCATACTGGATCTTCGGAGCTGGAGGGGGCTGACCTGTTAATTGTGGAGCATTTGGAGCTGAGACCTGCTCCAGTGTCCTCGGTTCCATCTGCTCTGACGTCCTCGGCACCAACCGGGGGACTGTAGGAGCCGACACTCTCCTGTCGGGTCTGGAGAGGATAGTCGCACTGACTTGTTGGTGCCGACTCTTCCTCTCGGGGCTTCGGCTCGGAAGAGCTCAGCTCCTACCTCCAGCTCAGAGCCCACCGCCTCGGTGCCGGAGGGGCTGGCGGTTCTTTCAGGTCTGTCGACTCCTTCTCATCAGAGCTGTGATGCCTTCAAAGCCATGAGGAGAGCCTTGTCCTCAAACAGATCCTTGACACCAGGTCTGGCTTCTTCTTCCCCCAAAGCGCCTGTGTCCACTTCTGCTTTCATCGTCCAGGCTAGGCGTAGAGACCCTGAGCCTCAGGTAGCCCCACAGGGTGCCCCCTGCTCTTCTGAGACCTCCCCAGAGGCTCCAACTGAGGCAGTCCCCAGGAAGAGATTGTGAAAGAGGAGACACTTGGACTCCCCACAGGAGTCTTTTACATCTGACACTGACTTGGATGAGTCAAAAGGGTCCCCACGATCCCCCTTCTGAGGATATTTCCTTTGCAGAGATACTCGAGATCCTTAGGCAGAGGGGTAATTGGCAGTCCAAAAGCCCTACTGTGGACGAGTCATTTCTCCTGAAGGCTTTTGGGTCTCAACCTTCCACCTCTTGGGTGTCTCCGCCCTTCAATGAGCTCATGCAGCTGGTCTCTCGGAGGGCGTGGGAGTCACCGGAGTCCATGGAGCCTGTGCCTCAGAGGCCTACCAAGTTTATTTCTGCTCCCATAGATAAATCATTTTTGTTCAAAGGAGTCCCTGTTGATGCCTTGGTGGTGGCGGCAGCCACCAAAAAGGAAATATTTGAGACTTCCTCATCTGTCCATCCTCCTAATAGAGAGTCCAGGATCATAGATAGATATGGGAAATGCATATTTAGTTCAGCGACTTTTACACTCTGATCCCTGAACTATTTGATCCATTTCGATAGGTTGCAAAGAGATCTCCTTAACGAGTTGGGAGATACTCTTCAGGGTACTGTAGCTGCAGGGGCTTCTGACAAAGTTGCCACCCAGCTTGCTACCCTAAATTCCATTGTGAACTCGTACATGCATCTCATATCATATGCAGCTGATGGGACGAGAAAAGCAGCGGGAACAGGAATTGCTCTCAGAAGGCATTCCTAGATGTGCTTGTGTTCCTTTGCGGTGCCCTTTAAATCTTCATTCGTGAACACCCATTTTGATGGCTCATCTCTCTTTGGGTCTAAAGTAAAGGAAACTTTGACCAGGTGTGAACAGGAGGGAAAGACTCTGTCTGCCGTCGGAGTTTGTTTTTCCACCCCTACTCAGCCTTACCCAAAGACCAAAGGGGAGGAAAGATGTGGTTCCGAAAAGCCCAAGGAGCCTTTCAGGACACACGTGGTGAACCCCCCTCTAGGGGCAGAAATGGGGGTAAAAATGGAAGACGCTGCTCTTGTGGCAGAGGGGGTCCACAACACCAGGGTGACAGAGATCACTTCTCTGGTCAGCCCTATCAGCGCTCGTGAAAGGAGGCCTGACTGTCCTGCTCTGGAGGCAGTCAGGGGTCGCTTATCCTTGTACCCAGATGCCTGGCAAGATGTAACAAAAGACAGCTGGGTACAAAGTATTATTTCCAGGGGGTATTTCATACCGTTCTCCACTCCACCCCCACCCGCAAGGAGAATCACGGACATTCCACCCAGTTACAGGGAACAAGTAACTATAGAGGTCCACAAGTTGCTAGAAAAGAAGAGTCATCCAGCCAGTCCCAGCAGACCAAACAGGATCCGGAACTTACTCAAGATTCTTTTTGGTTCCAAAGAAAATAGGGGACTGGAGACCCATTTTGGACCTCAGCAGACTCAACCAATTTTTGAAGAAAGAGAAGCTCCGGATGGTCATGCTACAGTCTATACTTCCCTTTTAGGGAAAGACAATTGGATGTGCTCGATAGATCTCAAGGATGTGTACTACCACAGAAAAATGGCCAGGCCATCCAGAGATCACCCGCATTTCTGACTGGGAGTCAGTCATTGTCAATTTCGAGCCCTGCCCTTTGGTTTCACTACAGCCCCCAGAGTGTTCAAATACATGCAGTGGTCATGGCTCACCTGAGGCGTCTAGGATTCCAGGTGTTTCCATACCTAGACGATTGGCTCCTTACCTCCACCACCAGGCATCAACTGATTCAGGCAAGGGAATTCACTCTGACACTCTGCAATCAGTTAGGCATTACAATCAACTCAGAAAAGTCTGCCTTATCTCCTTCACAGCATATCGTTTTTATAGGGGCAGAGTTAGACACTTCAACCACCACTCTACGACTACCAATTGAGAGAGTCTTTCTTCTTCGCCAGCATGTCAGCTCATTGGTGTCGAAAGACAGAGCACCAGCTGCAGACGTTCTAAAAGTATTGGGTCTGATGGCTGCAGTGATCTTGGCCATACCATTAGCAAGGATGCATATGCAGATTCTTCAATGACTGGTGTTCACTCAATGGTCTTATCAGGAACTTCCAATGTCTCAGACGATTTTAATTACGAACTCTTGTAAGAGAGATCTCCAGTGGTGGTTGACGTCTCTTCATGTAACCATAGGATGCCCCTTTGTACTACTCCCCCAATAGCCACTGTGACCACGGATGCTTCCCTGATAGGGTGGGGGGGCATTTTCAGGGAAAGACTGCCTAAGGCACATGGATGGATCAAGAGTCACATTTGCATATCAATGTTCTGGAGATAAGAGCAGTACTTCTGGTGTTGCAGTACTCCCAGGACTCTCTTCCTCTAGGAGCGATTGCAATTCAGACAGACAGTATGTCAGTAGTCCAGTACTTGAACAAGCAAGGTGGAACCAAGTCTGACCCCCTTTGCCGAGAAGCCCTCAGTGTTTGGCAGTGGGCTGTTTCCTCCCAGTGCTTTCTGTTGGCAACGCACATCCTAGAGAGATCCAGTGTGATAGACGCACATCCTGGGGAGATCCAGTGTGATAGCAGACAAACTGAGCAGGGCAATCATGTTGCCGCACAAGTGGTCCCTCAAGAAAGAGATTGCGGCCAGGATTTTCTGCAAATGGGGCCAGCCTTGCTGCAATCTTTTTGCCAGCCACATCAACACGAAATGCAGAAGTTACTTTGCCCTGATTCCTCCTCCGGGAGAAGCCCCGAGAGACGCACTCGTACACTGTTGCCCCCCAGGTCTCCTCTATGCACTTCTTCCTATCCCATTGATACCCAGATTTCTACAGAAAGCAAAATCTCTGAGAAGGACCATCATTCTTATAGCCCTTCATTGGCCTCGGCAGATTTGGTTCCCATTTCTTCATCATCGTTTCTTGGAGGATCCATGTAGTCTGGACCCAGTTCCAGACCTTCTGACACATCCATCGGGGTACTTTCATCCCTCCTTGCAGTCACTGAAGCTGACAGCTTGGATGCTCCAGTTCCCCTCATAGCCAGGCTTCATAACTTTTCCAGTGAGACAAAACAGATCCTTTTGTCTTCCCATAAGCCGTCCACTAGAAGATTATATCTTAGTAAGTGAAAGAGATTTTCCATATGGGCTTCTAAGCAGAATACTGATCCTTATCAAGCCTCCTTGACATCCATATTAGAATTCTTGACTATAATCTTTAATAAAGGAGCGGCAGCCTCAACGGTTCGGGTTCAGTTGGCTGCTATATCTAACTTTCATCTCAGAGCTGAAGGGCTAAACATAATGTCCCACAAGTTGCCCAAGGTCTTTCTCAAAGGAACTTTTCACATGAGGCCTCCAGTGAAAACTCCTTATTCTCCTTGGAATCTAAACTTTATGCTGTCTCGTATAATTCTCCCCCCCATTTGAACCAGCATCATCTTGTGACCTCAGATTTTTGTCGTGGAAGACTATATTTCTGGTAGCTATTACATCTGCCTGCAGAGTGTCAGAACTTCAAGCTTTATCTATCAACCCTCCTTATTTGATTTTTCCATGCTGATAGAGTATCTCTTAGGACAAACCCCTCCTTTTTGCCCAGAGTTTGTTCAGAATCTAATATCAACCAAGTCACTGAGTTACCAGTCTTTTTCCCTAAACATTCTAACAAATTGGAGTATATGCTGCACAAACTTGACGTTCACAGGCAGCTTAGATTTTATTTGGACAGAACAAAGGATATTAGGAAATCAGATCAGCTCTTTGTGTCATTCTCTGAAGCCAGAATAGTTAGACCAGTGGCTAAAACAACTCTTTCTAAATGGCTATCTGATTGTATCACCTTTGTTTATTCAGCTGCTAATATGCCCTTACTATACAAGATTAAAGCTCACTCAACCAAAGCAGTTTTTACACGTTCTGCATTCCAAGCCAAATTGCCCCTTGATAACATTTGTGCTGCAGCCACTTGATCTAAACTTCATATGTTTATCACTCATTACAAAGTTGATAAGGCCTCCAGGGACAGGGCTTCTTTTGGGTCTACCGTCTTGAAGAATGTACTCCCGTGAGCCACCCGAGATTGAGGGTGCTAGGAACGTTACCCATCAGTAAAGAATGAATGGCAAGATTGAACAACTTCACATTAAGAAGTTATGTACTCATCATAATGTTTCATGTGAGTTCTTCATCTCGCCTTCATTCTTACGTCCCTTCCTCCTTCCCCCACCTGGCTGATAGTTGACCTAGAGGTTGGTCTCATCCTGATTGCTCAATTCGTCTTCCTCTGCATGGGAGGGTAGTCCACTTATATGGCTATAGTACACGCAGCAAACAAGATCTGAGGTAATTCCAGCAGTGCATCATGGGATAAGAGGCTTGGTCTCGAGCTACTGGTAAACATCGGGCTTTGCAAATGGCCTTATTGGAGCCAATGGATTGGCTCCAAACCCATCAGTAAATAATGAAAGCAAGATGAACAACTCACATGGAATGTTATGGTGAATACATAACTTCTTATTTCCTAACCCCACTGTATCACGATCACCGTAAAGAATGTACACATAATGTCTGTATCACTTATCTCTGTGGACTAGGTGGCAAAATAAACACTATATAAAGTATATAAATTCCTACACAGTGTAAATAATACATTTAGAAATAAAAACTAAAATATCTCATAGTGACACCACATGATTAAGAGATTAAACTGTAACATTTACATATTTGATGATACACTGTTACATATTGTACATTTTAGATGTTATGAAAGTCAATGTTATGAATTTTAGATGTTGTGGATTTTAGATGTTCTAGTCTCGATGTTATGAATTTAGATGTTATGGGTTTTAGATGTTTTGAAGGGAACCCATATAAATATATATATATATATATATATATATATATATATATATATATATATATATATGTGTGTGTGTGTGTGTGTGTGTGTGTGTGTGTGTAGTGTATACCTATGCATGTGTGTGTATCTGTGTGTGTGTGTATGTATGTATATGTATGTATATATATATATATATATATATATATATATATATATATATATATATATATATAGAGCCTATGTCAAATATTCGAACTTCCAAAATGTCAAATACAGTATGGTCAAGACCATATGGTCGATATTTGGAAGTTCGACTATCTAATAAAAAAAAAGAAAAGAAAAACATACACTAACAGTGCGAGCAGGGGGCAAGCCTAATTAAATATACCAACTCCGAGACCGCACTTCAGTGCAGAAAAGGGAAATTCTCCCATTCTGCACTGTACGGCTCCATTAAAAGTCAGCCTTCGAACACTTGAAATGTCAAACATATGGTCTCGACCATATAACATTCGACATTTTAAGCGTTCGAATAATTGACATAGACCCTATATATGTATATGTTTATGTGAAGGCTGCCAGCTTAGCTAGATAGGATTTTGTAGATAATTCTGTCATTTGTAAATATTAATGTAAGCCACATGCTTGTTCACTTAAATGTAAGAAAATGATGGTAAATGTTGAACTTCAAAAATGTAACCACATTGCACTCTGCTGGAGGACAGCTGATAAGTCAAGCATTGTACAATTGTTTGATCTCAAAACTCAGAGCTGAGATGTCTGAATGAAGGAATTCTTCCTATTGTTTTGGGACAAGAGATAATGGCTAGAATTTACATGTATAATGGCTTTTATTGCTCTAGCTTCCTGACCAGCTGCAAGATCAACAGAGCTGTTACACTCTGAGTTTCTGTTAGCCTGGGAATAATGATGTAATCTGAAATGAGTCAGTGGTACTGTGTTATTAATTTAAGGACAGAGAGAGAGAGAGAGAATCAGAGCATTTTGCATTTGTCTTCAGAACATCCGACATCACCAGCTCTGTCTTGCTCTATATGTAACTTTATTTAGATATAGCTAGGAAATAGGAAGATTAGACTAGCTGTTTTTTGTATTGCTGTGAGAACTATTCTACTGTATTATTGTAAGCCTTTCTCTGTTATCTCTGAACTCTTGACTAGCACTGTGTAGTAAGAAGTATTGTCTTGTGTTTTTATTATTTATTATTAAATATTTTTAAACCTTTCAACTGTGGCTGTTTAGTGTAGAGATAATTTAAGCTCTAGAGTACATTGCATGTATATAGTGATACTGTTCAAAGCCACTACAATATTCTTGCTATTCAGTCACACTTACCAGTTGGATAATAATATTGAACAGTAATAATTGGACACCCTTTGATAAGGGCCTTATTAGTAGCTGATATTAGTGGTTGGTGGCAGTGATTTCTGCCTTATAGCCTGGCAGAGAAGGGGGCATAGCTGGAGAACCTGTGCCAGCCTTCCCCAAGAGTGTCTGTGTGTTTGTATATAACTCATATCTCAAAATGTGTGTGTGTCAGCTACTTGGGCAGGGACACGAAGCACTGGTTGGACAGAGAGGGTGCTGGAGGTTTTAGCTTGACCACTAGGCTGAGATCTGGACCCTATAGCTGTGCCAGTGGGGAGTCTTATTGGGGATCTGGAGAGAAAGGGAGAAACCAACCCCAGACTGACTGGGATCTCTGTGTGCTCTTAAGGGAAATTGTACTTTACTGTATGTGTGTATTTATTATCCTTCCCAATATGGACGCCCCTCACTGGTGTTAGTGGTAAGAATTGGGGATCCTTGATTGCTGGTCCAGTGCACGGGCGTCACATATTAATTGTTTGGCAGTGGTGGGATGTCCACACTACATATTAATTGGTTGGCACATACTAATTGGCTTGTAGTGGTGTGGATAGTGACTTCCTGTAGCTTGTGTACAGTGATCACTGAAGGTGTTTTTGTACTCTAAATCAGTCATGCAGAGAATATTCAGAGTTTAGATCACAATGGTTTTCTTTTTTTTGTGAGCATAGTTAGTCAGGGAGAGCAGGCAAGCATGTCAGCAGAGGAGTATGGAAAGCTGACAAGGAGCCAGTTGGCTGAGATGTGCCAGGCTAAAGGACTGGTGCAGGGAAACCTGACTAAGGCAGACATGATTGCAGCTTTGGTCACAGCTGCATCAGAAAACAGAAACCAGGAGGATGATCAGACTGGCCGTGGAGATGTACAGCACTCAGGAAATGGACTGCTCAACCTTTGTGCAGAGGACTTAAAAATCCATCTGGAGCTAAAGAGACTTGAATTGGAGGCCAGGCATTTGGAAATGGAAGCTGTGGAGAAGGAAAGGCAGAGGCAGCATGAAAAGGAGATGCTGACTCTTCGTCAGAGTCATGGAAGTAATGGGTAAGGGAGTAACTGGTCCCCAGAAGCACAAAAGGTCATTAAATTTTTTCTGCAGTTTACAGAGGGGGATAATTTTGATAGTTTCATTCATATGTTTGAGAGGGTATGTAAACAGTATGATGTTGACTAAAGGCTCTGGGTACAGTTCCTGACCCCCTTACTCCATGGTAAAGCTGTAACTGTGCTGTCTAAATGAACTGATTGTGAATGTTTTGATTATACTGCTGTTAGGAATTGCTTGTTAGAATTTATTAAGCTAACACCTCAAACTTATAGGAAAAGGTTTTGTGAGCATAGACGCAAGGCAGATGAAAATGTGTGTATATATGTTGCTGAACTGAGCACTTATTTTAATAGGTGGGTAAGTGAATTTCAGGTCACCACTTCTGAAGGGCTGGCTGACCTTTTGGTGAGAGAACAAGCCCTTAGCATTTTGCCAGAGGACATGAGGATCTGGTTAGCTGATAGACAGTGTGCTACTTCAGAAGAGTTGGGGAAGAAGGGAGACCTATACCTAGCAAGCAGGGCATCCCTGCACAGGAAAGGGACCCCCAGTACTGCTCATGGGTCTAAAGGAACCCATGGTGGGCAGCTCAGACTGCCCCAACAGAATCTACCAGTAGCAGGGGAAGCCACTAGTCCAGGTACACGTCCAGGACTTATGGTTAAATGTTTTGAATGCAACCAGTGGGGCCATGTGGCACACAGATGTCCACTAGGCAAGGTGGGAAACAACAGGTGAGTTAGCCAGTAAGTGGGAAAGACAAAATGCCAATAGTAGGTTGACTTGAGACAACAGGGGTACCAAACTACCACAAGAGGTTATATCCTATCAAAGTGAATGGCAAAGAAGCCATTGCTAAGAGAGACACTGCCTCTGACATAACCATTGTGAAGCCTGCAAGGGTTACAGAGGAGCACTGTTTGCCTGGGCAGTCTTCTCCAGTTAGAGCTGTAGGAGGGACCCCATTCCAAATACCTTTGGCTAGGGTTCACCTCGACCGGGAGGGTGGAAAAGGAAGCCAGCAATAGGTGTGTTTGAGGATATCCCTGCAGATGTCCTGATAGGAAATGATTTTGATAATGCAGTACCATGTGTTTGTGCTGTTACACCCAGTCAGGCTTAGAGACAAGCATGTGAATCTGGTAGCCCGAGGGAGACCCAGACAGACCGCATACTTGCAGTCAGGACTGGTGAGGTGGTTACTTCAGGGAGGGAGCTACTCTGTAGCAGAGAGAGTGAAGGTGAGCCACAGCTGTTTGTGGATACTGATGTTCCCTTGAACAGAGTGACTGCAAAGGTCGATGTGAGTTGAAGTTTCCAGGCTGACAGTGAGGCACCACTGTCAGAGGATGCCAGACTTCCTGTGGAAGGGGAGCTGGGAAGGGATACAAAGAGAGAGTTGAGGCAGGCTTAGCGCTCAGACCCTACATTGCAAGGCCTGAGGCAGGTAGCTAGTGAGGCACCTGATTCTCAAGGAAAGGGGGAATCTGTATACTGGGACCAAGGGTTACTGTATAGAGAGTGGACCCCTGAGAGAGGCCTAGAAGATGAGAGACTACAGCAGTTAGTAGTACCTAGAGCCTACTGTCTGGTGCTTCTAGCCATAGCCTGTGATGTTCCCTTTGCAGTTCATATGGGCATAAAACATACAAAGAGACGTATTATGCAGAACTTCTACTGGCCTGGAATTTCCAGAGATGTAATAGAGTACTCCAGGACCTGTGAGCGGTGCCAAAAGGTAGGCAAGGCAGGAGACAAGGCGAGAACTTCTTTGATGCCTTTGCCTAGGATTGAGGAGCCATTTCAGAGGGTAGCTATGGATATTGTGGGGCCTCTAAGCACCCCAAGTTCCACAGGGAAAAAGTATATCCTAGTGGTAGTTGATTATGCTACAAGATACCTTGAGGCAGTGGCTTTGTCCTCTATTGAGGCAGAAAAGGTGGCAAATGCTTGTTCAAGATTTTCAGCAGGGTAGGTTTCCCAAAAGAAATACTGACTGACAGAGGTGCTAGTTTCATGTCAGACCTGCAAGCTTGTCTGTGGAAGTACTGTGGGGTGAAGCACCGGAAGACCACCCCCTACCATCCCCAGACTAATGGTCTAGTTGAGAGGTTAAACTCTACAATCAAGTCCATGCTACGGGCATTTGTACACCAGTTTAAGAGGGAGTGGGACAAATAGTTGCTCCATCTGTTGTTTGCTTACAGAGAGGCTCCCCAGGAATCCACAGGTTTTTCACCTTTTGAATTGTTGTATGGGCATAGGGTGAGGGGACCTCTAGATTTAATTTGTGATGAGTGAGAAGGTGAGCGTGAACCTCACAAGGAGTCTGTTGTGGCATATGTTCTAAACCTCAAGACAAGGCTCAGGGAACTCACGGGTTTGGCCCAGGAGAACCTGGCAGAAGCCCAACAACAGTAAAAGGTATGGTATGACAGGAATGCTCGAGCTAGAGAGTATGCTGTAGGGTATCAGGTAATGGTTCTCATTCCTGTCAGACACAACAAGCTGCAAACAGCTTGGGAGGGACCCTACAAGGTGGTAAGAAAGGTAAGTGATGTTAACTACATTGTGGAACTTCTAGGTAAGAGGCAGGAGCACAGATTGTACCATGTTAACATGATGAAATCTTACCATGATAGGGAGGCCTTTGTACTGAGCATTTGCAGTGGATTTCAGGAGGTGTCTGAGGCAGAAATGGTGACTGATCTCCTCAGTGAGGCTCGGACTGATATGTCAGTGGAAGGGGTAGCAACGTCCCAGCAACTATCTCCTACCCAGGTTCGAGAAATCCAAGTAGTGTTACAGGCATTTGGGGACATGTTCACTGGGAAACCAGGGTGCACCCACCTGGTGCAGCACCAGGTTGATACAGGATCCCAAAGGCCTATTAGACAGGCCTCTTATAGGGTACCTGAGAGAGTCAAAGAGACTCTGAGGGAGGAGATACAGGAATTGTTGGAACTAGGGTTAATTCAAGAGTCCAGCAGTCCCTGTGCCTTCCCAGTGGTGCTGGTGGCAAAGAAGGGTGGCAGCACCAGGTTCTGTGTGGACTACAGGAAATTAAATAGTCACACAGAGTCAGATGCTTACCTCATGCCTAGGACAGATGAGGCCCTAGAGCAGCTGGGTGGGGCTAAGTATCTTACAACCATTGATCTTACCAACGGTAATTGGCAGGTGCCCTTGACTCCCAGCGCTAGAAAGAAGTCAGCCTTTGTGACTCCTTTTGGCTTGTATGAGTTCACAAAGATGCCCTTTGGGATGAAAAATGCCCCAGCAATTTCCAGAGGCTGGTAGATCATATCCTAGCAGGAGCAGGAGGGTTTGCCCTTGCTTACCTAGATGATATTGCCATCTGCAGCCATTCCTGGCAAGAGCACCTTCAGCCTGTCAGGGAGGTACTGGGCAGACTACAGAGGGCAGGGTTGACCATTAAGCCCAGCAAATGTCAGGTGGGTATGGGAGAGGTCTCCTACCTGGGACATAGAGTGGGGAGTGGTAAGATCAGGCCAGAACTTGACAAAGTGGAAGCCATTCAAGCATGGCCTGCACCTGTTACCAAAAAACAGGTGAAGGCATTCTTAGGGATAGCAGGGTACTACAGAAAGTTTGTCCCCAATTATAATACCATAGCTGCTCCCCTCACAGACCTGGCAAGGAAAAACAGGCCAGATAAGGTAGTGTGGACCCCAGCATGTGAGCATGCATTCCAGAAGCTTAAAGAAGCTTTGGGAGGACCTTCTGTTTTAGCCAGTCCAGATTACAGCAGGTAATTTGTTGTGCAGGTGGATGCCTCGAACCATGGGGTGGGGACTGTACTTAGCCTGATTTCTTCAGAGGGAGAAGAGCACCCAATGATTTATTTCAGTCGTAGGCTGCAACCCAGGGAGGAATGCTATGCAGCTGAAGGAAAGGAATGTCTAGCCATAGTGTGGGCACTGCAGAAATTTCAGCTTTATCTATATGGAAGAAAATTCACTGTAGTTACAGATCACAATCCCCTAACATGGTTACACAGAGCCAGCCAGCAAAATGTCAAGTTGCTAAGATGGAGCCTAGGGTTGCAGGCATATGATATATCAGTGCAGCACCACAGTAGGCTTAACAATGCCAATGCAGATGGGCTCTTAAGACAACCCTCTCAAGCAACATTTCTCAAGGGTCACTTGAAAAACTAGCTTGAGTTCTCCTGGGGGGGGGTGGGGGATATGTGAAGGCTGCCAGCCTAGCTAGATAGGATTTTGTAGATAATTCTGTCATTTATAAATATTAATTTAAGCCACATGCTTGTTGTCTTAAATGCAAGAAAATTATGGTAAATGTTGAACTTTAAAAATGTAACCACATTGCACTCTGCTGGAGGAAAGCTGATAGGTCAATCATTGTATAATTGTTTGATCTCAAAACTTGGAGCTGAGATGTCTGAATGAAGGAATTCTTCCTGTTGTTTTGAGACCAGAGTTAATTGCTGGAATTTGCATGTATAATGTCTTTTATTTCTGTATCTTCCTGACCAGGTGCAAGATCAAAAGGGCTGTTAACACTCTGAGTTTCTGTTAGACTGGGAAACAGAGAATAATGATGTAATCTGAAATGAGTCAGTGGTACTGTGTTATCAGTTTAAGGACAGAGAGAGAAAGAAAGAATCAGAGCATTTTGTATGTGTCTTCAGAATATCCAACATCACCAACACTGTCTTACTCTATATGTAACTTTATTTAGATATAGCTAGGACATAGGAAGATTAGACTAGTTGTGTTCTGTATTGATGTCAGAACTATTCTACTGCATTATTTTAACAATTTCTCTGTGATCTCTGAACTCTTGACTAGCAATGTGTAGTAAGAAGTATTGTCTTGTGTTTTTATTATTTATTATTAAATATTTTTAAACCTTTCAACTGTGGCTGTTTTGTGTAGAGATAATTTAAGCTCTAGAGTACATTGCATGTATATAGTGATACTGTACAAAGCCACTCCAGTAGTCTTGCTGTTCAGTCACACTTACCAGTCAGATAATAATATTGCACAGTAATAATTGGTAAGGGCCTTATCAGTAGCTGATATTAGTGGGTGGTTGCAGTGATTTCTGCCTTATAGCCTGGCAGAGAAGGGGGCATAGCTGGAGAACCTGTACCAGCCTTTTGCAGGAGTGTCTGTGTGTTTGTGTATAACTTATATCTCAAATTTTCTTTGTGTGTGTGTGTGTGTGTGTGTGTGTGTGTGTTGGTGTGTGTGTCTGTGTGTGAGCTACTTGCGCAGGGCACAAAGCACTGGTTGGACAGAGAGGGTGCTGGAGGTTTTAGCTTGACCACTAGGCTGAGATCTGGACCCTATAGCTGTGACAGTGAGGAGTCTTATTGGGGATCTGGAGAGAAAGGGATAAACCAGGCCCAGACTGACTGTGATCTCTGTGTGCTCTTAAGGAAAATTGTACTTTACTGTGTGTGTGTATTTATTATCCTTCCCAGTACGGACGCCTCTCACTGGTGTTAGTGGTGAGGGTTGAGGCTCCTTGATTGCTGGGCCAGTGCACGGGTGTCAC
Organism: Protopterus annectens; assembly: GCF_019279795.1. Taxonomy (NCBI): domain Eukaryota; kingdom Metazoa; phylum Chordata; order Ceratodontiformes; family Protopteridae; genus Protopterus; species Protopterus annectens. The sequence continues at coordinate 503,351,411 of NC_056746.1, read as the reverse complement.
AGTGTGTGTTTGTGTGTGTGTGTGTGTGTGTGTGTGTGTGTGTGTGTGTGTGTGTGTGTGTGTGTGTGTGTGTGTGTACGATTGTGTTACACAGGTAAGTAAAAAATGGTTGTGATAAGTACAGCTCATTTGATGACACAAGAACCATGTGTCTTTATTTTTAAAAAGCGTAATTAAATATTTAGCCTTCAGAGCAAGAATATGTAGAAGGAATATATAGCCATCAGTTTCATAATATGCATTTTTGCATTAACATAGGCACATTCGCACAGCAGACGAAGACATTATGAATCTGACGAAGACAGTTTTGGCATGGTAAATAAAAATGGAAAGTCATGTGTTTAAAGGCTGTATACCACCTTTGTTCTCACTTACTGGGCTATCCATAACATTTTCTCCATCTTTCTGTTTAGCAGCTGACTTACCCTCTTTTATGCAGTCCTTCCTTATTTATTTTTTTCTTTTTTAACTAGAAAAGCGCTGTTGCAAATAAACCCTCCTTGACCCCCAAAAACAGTCCACGGAGTAAACTGGTGATTTTTGCATGCATGCATGTCATTGTTGCCTTTAGTTGTGCTTCTCTTGTATTGCTCTGCCATTTGTGATGCTACTTTTTTGATGTCTTGTCATTATGTGCATGCTTTCATGGATTTACAAAACTGAAACAAATACTGTTATGTCTGTGAACTGTTCAACTGGTTCTTCGCCAGTGAAACTTTCTGAATATCCATGTTGTGATGCTTTTTTTAACATTTCACTTTGCTGTTTGTTCTCAGTATGCTTGTTGTCCAGAGAGTTATATCACCAACATGGAAATGAGTTTCAGTTAATGAGAACTGTAGGAATGATAATTGCAGTGTTTTTTTTTTTTTTTGTTTATTTTATTTATGTAAACCTAGCTATTATAAGGAAATAAAGAAATAGCAAGGGAATGTAGACAAGCTGCAGCAACATATGCAAGGAAACAGGTTTTAATGCAATTTGATGTTTGGGTTTTCTGTTGTCCCCCCTGTTTTGTTTTAATGCACATTTCTGCTCAGGTTCTTTGTGTGTCTGGCAGCATTGCAGTTTTTACCTGTGGCTCTGCAAATTGGAGACAAGTAAATATCTCTTAACCTACACCAACTAATAGCTGATGAAGCTTGTGATGTGAAATTAACAGCCATTTAATTTGCATGAGGATACTGCTGTGCATACTATTACCTTTTAAAATTGTGAGCTGTACTGCTGTTAGGAAGGAAAATTACATGCTAAGGTGGCAGTACTTTATAAATCTGCACTGGTCACCCTACAGCTAGGATGGCTGCATTTTAATGATGTACAGTTTTGTTATGCCTCGTAGTGGGACTTGGAAATCTTCCCTTGCAAAGAGCCTGTGGATGCAGGAAGGAGCTTGAGACAGCATAGTGCATTTTGGGAGATGTAGGCAAGCAATTTGGAGGAGGAACACTGTCCATCCTTTCAGATCAGTAACACAGATGATACTGGGACCACTTTTGAATCTGAATGTAAATTCTCTCCCTCTCCCTCTCCAGGAAGTTAAAGCCCATACTTTTTTTTAGATTAAGTCTTTGAGAAGCAGGGGACTGTGTCTATATACCAAGGACTAAAAACACCAGGATGGATAAAATGTGACTTTTTCTTTTTCATTGAGACAAAAGCTACATAAATACACATTGTCTGCTGCAGCAGTTTACAGTGACATGGAGTCTTCCATATATAAAATGTACACTATAAGAATGAAATGCAGCCAAGGTAATATGATTTATGGGCTGTTTTCTGAAGTGACTACACTTTGTTGGTGTCTGAATGACCAGACTGTAATTGCAAAGAATTCTTCTCTTGACTGTGCCATTGGTGACCTGGATTACAGTACCAGAGGAGATGGGCTTGTTGAAGGGACTGAGCTGCTGATGACCAGCAGTTCTTTCTTGATATGAGGAGGGTGTAGGTCTTTCTTCTGTGGGTTTCTCTCCTTTGGAAGCAGCAGGGCAGCACTGTCAGGATAGTTCCCACAAGTGCAGTATTTCTGTGAAACAGACATGAGGAAGCTGGCCCTAATGTGAAAGCTTTCCACCATGTATTGCCACGGGTCTGTGTCAGAAGATCGAGTTTTCAGAACCTCAGAATTCATATGGTCAGGACCATATGATCAAGTTTCCAAAAACTCAAACGTCTGAAAAGAAAAAAACACAAAAATACACCTATTTTACATTTTTGCAGGGGGACAAGCCTCCCTGCACCCCCACACCCGCTTCAAATTATATATACCAACTCTGAGATTGCACTACAGTGGTGAAAAGGGTAAATTTCCTGATCCTCACTGTACCACGATTTCCATTCAAAAGCTTCACGTTTTCAAAAACTTGATCATATGGTCTCGACCATGTGATTTTTTTGAGTTTGTGAAAACTTGGTCATTTGATAGGGACCCATTGCCATAGAGTCTTACTCTGTTGATTGAAACAAGCGTGTACTTCTCCCATGCTGGGTTGCCATGCCATCCAACTTTTCCTGTTCTCTCTGGACTTTTGGTGATTGCTGATACCAGGAGCAGGGAGAAGCAGGAGACAATGCTTAAGAAAGTGGATGCTGGAAGCTGTTTGGGTCAGGGTGCATAGAAGATGTTTATAAAACTTAATGCAGTATTAAATTGTTATTGTCATCATCATCATAATTATTACTGTTATTACTATCATCATCATTATTGTTACTGTTAGTATTATCATCATCATTATTATTACTGTTATCATCATCACCATTATTACTGTTATTATCATTATTTTTACTGTTATCATCATCATTACTGTTATTATCATCATCATTATTACTGTTATTATCATCCTCATTACTGTTATTATTATCATCATTATTACTGTTATTATCATCATCATCATTACTGTTATTATCATCATCATTATTACTGTATTATCATTATTATTACTGTTATTATCATTATTTTTACTGTTATTATCATCATTATTACTGTTATTATTATCATCATAATTGTTATTACTGTTATCATTGTCATCATCATTATTACTGTTATTATTATCATCATAATTACTGTTAGTATTATCATCATTATTATTACTGTTATTATTATTATTATTTTTACTGTTATCATCATTATTACTATTATTATCATCATTATTACTGTTATTGTTGTCATCATCATTATTACTGTTATTATTATCATCATCATTATTATTACTGTTATCATTGTCATCATCATTATTACTGTTATTATCATCATTATTACTGTTAGTATTATCATCATTATTATTACTGTTATTATTATTATTATTATTTTTACTGTTATCATTATTACTATTATCATCATTATTACTGTTACTATCATCATTACTGTTATTGTTGTCATCATTATTACTGTTATTATTATTATTATTATTATTTTTACTGTTATCATTATTACTGTTATTGTCATCATTATTACTGTTATTATTGTCATCATCATTACTGTTATTATTATCATTACTGTTATTGTTGTCATCATTATTACTGTTATTATTATCATCATCATCATTATTATTACTGTTATTATCATCATCATCATTATTACCATCACATAGTTCATGATTTGTTTGAGAGTTTTAAAGAATTGATGAAATGTGCTATACCATTATATATTAGTAGTTAGGAGGAAAATAAAAATGTAGAATAAGGACGGTAGGCTTCCTATCACAGATGTGATAGTACATTGTGTGAACTTCCTAATATCAGAAAAATACAGTGAAATTTCAACATCAAAACTGTGAGTATTGAAATTCAGTGTTAACAATATTTAGGCTATGCCCTCACACCAGTGCTAACTATATGCACTAACTTTGAATTCACAGTACCCCAGATGAGGAGACATATTTTGAGGTACTGCAACCATGGACTCAATATATTCCTGAAGTTCACTATTAAATTTGTGCCTTTCCAAGGGACCTGCGGACAGGCTTCTTCCTTCCAACTATCTCTCGCTGTAGAGGAAATGAATGCTGATAAAGTTCCCCTGCCACAAATGAATGAGCCGTAGGACTCTTGTCTAGCTCAGGAATGCCTGGCTGTCAGTCCCTTATGGAGTAATGGGTCAAGTGGCTGAAGGTAATGGAACTATTAAACTGGTCTTGAGATAATGTGGGATAGGAGAAGAGAGGAAATGGTGTTTGTTGGAGGGGGTCTAAATCTAAGCAGCATAACTTCATTCATGGGTAAAGCAGTAAAGCCAATATGTGAAGGAAAGGTAATTAAATTAATTGGTTGGTTGATTGATTGATTAGGTGCGCAGACACGAGGCCTTGTCAGATGAACGTAATGCTGTGGGGTGATAAATTAGGAGGAATAGTGTAGCGCAGAGCAGGAGAACTGCACTTATGAGACATGTTCCAATAAACTACTGTGCCCTGTGTTACCAAAAAGCTGTTGTCAAAAATGATTGGCTCTGTGGAGCAGCAGGATAAAGTCCTTATAGCCTGCTAGATATCCCATGTCCATTTAGCAGCATGGGCACTAGAGGGGCCACAGGCGGAGGATGGTAGTGAGTGGTCGAAGTCAGCTTGCCGATCTTTGGGGCAGGGAGGCAGCTTAGGCTCATTGCAGTATGCAGCGTATGACCCTGACTAACTCTGCGCTGCATATGCAGTGAGCTACTTAATCAGGTGATTACCCAAGCATGGAAGCACACATGTACTTCCTGAGGGTAGTGATTGCACATTTGGCGAGGCTGCTGCAAGGAGATGGGTATTAGAGCACATTTCCCAGCAAACAGTATGAAACTGCATTGGCTTCCTCAATCTCCTTAGCAGCCCTGGATGGATGTGAGATTGAACCTGGGTGGGTGGGGCTTAGGCTATGAAACTGCATTGGCATCTTCAATCTCCTCAGCAGCCCTGGATGAATGTGGGAGTGAGCCTGGGTAAGGCTTAGGCAAGTCCATGATGACCTGACGAATGAGGAGAGGAGGTGGGGACAGCTGATGGTCAGCTGCTGGAGGGGGTAAAAAACATTTGATTAAGACGAGCCCCACTGATTCATAAACATTGCACACTGTCCTGTAAGTGGGACTTGGGTTGTCTTTCTTGCACTTAATTCTAAAGAGTGATGATTCATAGTCATGTAGAAGTAGCAGGTGGCAGGAGGTGCTAAGGGTTCCAGTGACAGAGGAGGTGCAAACAAGTGCAGACTGTATCTGCATTATGTAGCCATTACTACTCCTTAGAAGCCCTGGCAGGATTCCTAGGTCAGTACTTCTCTCCAACTGAGAACATGTTGATTAAATAAGAAACTCTGTTTTAATGTGCCTTGTTGTGGATGTCCCACTCCTGTATCTGCTTACGTCCACATGTAACCATAGTAGCTCTCAGTAGCAGACATGCCATTTTTGACAGCTAAAGTGGCAGTAGCGCCAGTCTGTTGGTGCAGATTATAAGTAGCAGCAGTATGTTTAGTGCCTGTGCAAACCATAAGAAAATTACACAACAAAGGAGAGAAATTCAGTTGCGTAGTGGATCCAAAACCTCTCTTTTCAAGGATAATATCAAAAGCATTACAAAAAACTGAAGAATACAATCAGGTCCACTAAAGAAGCCCATGAACTTAGGCTACCACTGAAGCCAAAGATGATTGTAAATCCTTCTTTAGCTTTGTTAGAAAGCTTAAAAACGGTTTCTATCATTACTAAGAAATTATTCATATTAAAATCTATTCTGACCAAAAAACATTGCCAGTATTAAATGTTTAGCCATCTTCACCCCTTAGACTTCTGTTCAAAGCCCAGCATATCTGAATCTCTTACTTCCCCAATATCTGTAAAGATCATGCACTGAAAGCTCTAACCATTACCACAAATACTTACTGCATGGAACCTGACAAGGTTGTTTAATGAATAATGTTAAACATGGCCTTGCAGACACAATACTTAAACTGTTCAACTTAGGTTTACCTATTGGCTTTGTCCCTGATGAGTGGTGCACTGCAGTGATGAAGCTCCTCCTTAAATGTGGCATTACAACAGACCTAGGTAATTACAAACCTGTCAGCCTTACGAGCTTCATCTGCAAAGCCATGAAGCACATTATAATTTACCTTATAGACTGTGATATCAAGAATCTTGTTAGACTTGACCCTCAACAGCTTGGCTTTGTGCAGGGTCTGTCCTGTTTGTTTAACTTGATAAACTTCTTTGAAATGGTTACAGAGACTGAGGATGGTGGCCATGCAATGCCCATGGCATATCTTGACCTGGCCAAGGCCTTTGACACTTTTCCATGTGATAGCATTACATAAAAGTGAAATGCTTTAAAAATTGACATATGTGAGGTAAGATGGATAGTAAACTTTGCACAGGTATTTAACTTATTTGCAAATAATAAACCCAAAGGGAATATAACTGAATCACACACTGTGTGGATTCATGACCCACACAGTACGTCTTGCTAGCCACAAAGTATGAAAGTGACCAGTAGTGTCCCTCACAGCTTGATGCTGGGACCTCTCCTTGTGTTGGTATTTATTTCTCAGGTCTCTACTTCAAGTAAAAAGCCAAGACCTCTGACTAATAGTGTTTGCAAATGACTGCAAACTAGAGTGTTGTTGCTAAGTCACCCTGTGGGACCCAAACCCTCCAGAATGAACTCATCCTAGGAAACTGTTGGAGTACTAAAATGGTCTCAAACTAAATACTGAAAAGTTTAGGACTTCTGGCAGACAATCCCTCCCCTCATCATACCATATAGACAACACTCCACTACAAAATGAAAATGTAGTCAGGGACCTAGGTACTTGAATCTCCCTTACTTTTGACCATTATTTGACAGTGGTTGTCATGAAATCCATTTATTTAGCCTGGCTATTTGCCAAAGAAATATCATCAAAGTCTAAAGATGCAGTCACTTCTTTCTTTTCAGCATTGGTCAGATCAGTTATCAAGTATAATACCCCCCTTTGGGACGTGTCTTTAGCACGTCAAGCAATTTGAAAAATCCCAAAAGTTTCTAATTAAATAGAATACTATATGTACATTGGGAGACTTTACTTGAAATTGACTGCATCTGATTGGTGGAAGGAGTGAAATCTAGAAACAGTATCTGAAGTTCAGAAATGAATCATTCAGAGCCACAAACACTGTTAGAACTGCTGTCTTGAAATATAATAAACCAAACTTCTGAGTAGCCATCCAGAAATCCGCTGGCATGAAATCTCTACATCTCCTAGATCTTGTAAACATCAAGCCCACCATCACATCCTGTCTATACAGAATAAATAAAGGATTTCCTTTGCAAACCAATGTAGTCTGTCTTTTCTCCCTAGATTTATCTAAGACACTCACAGTCTCTTTCATTGTAAATTTCTTAATAAAATTGTTTTTCTGTTTCTGTATGAAGAAACTTCTTAACCAATTTACAGATAAAGCATCCACTTCAACAAATGATCTTTCTGTATTTTACCCTAGAAAATCAAAGTAACAAAACGAACCTTCATGTACAATCACTCACTCTTCTCATATGCTATACCTACTTTGAAGTCTGCCTGTAAACTACCCATACTGAAAATCATTAACACAGTACAACCTGAAAATTTCAGAGGCACATCTCATCACTAAGGGCTTTTCATCCAGGAAAAAGGAGGTCATTGTCCCACTGTACTCATCCCTCATTAGACCCATTATAGAATACAACGCCGCGTTTGGTATGTACCTCTCAAGACATCTGCAACAACTGGAAAGGCTGCAGAAATACCTCACTAAAAGAATCACAGGCCTAAAGCAGATGCCCTGCTCTAACCACCTTAAAAAACTCCAGCTATACTCTGTCACATATCGTCTACTCAGAGGTGATCTCTGCTTAACATACAAGGCCATGTCAAACTCAGAGCTGTTGGACATGCTAGACTTAAAGAAATCCCAATCCCTCAGAGCCACATGCTCCAGGGATCTAAACCTTGTCATCACAGTAAACAAAACATGCTGGAGGGATCGGTTCCTGACCCAGAGACTCTCCAGACTCTGGAATAGATTGCCCATACATGTCAAGCAGAGCGCCTCTTTGGCCCTCTTCAAAAGGAACCTTGAAGATTGGATGGGAGAAAGGAAATTCACCCCGGGGATCACGTCAGTCACCCTGCTAGACAGGGGTCCAGGGAAGTAAATAGTGTGGGAAGAAATAGCCAGGGAACTGTTATGGCTAGGCTTGTATCGGCCATAGGGCCGATAGCCTAGTACCAACCTATGAACCCCTACTACCTAAGATTCTGTGATAATCAATGTGCCAACAAGCACCACACTACATAAATACACATGAACCACATTGGCAAAAGCATGGCTTAATGCTCAGTTTGTGTGCACTCACTGCCATTAAAACATTATCTGATTTTGTATACACAAACGTGAACCTTGGTAAACTTACAGGTGCTATATGTGTAGGACCTTAAATGAGCTTTTACACTGTCAATCACCCTTCTTCTACTAAATGGACTAAGTCATTGTGTTTTCAGATGCTTTTATTACCTGGTTTGCATTTTACCTACAAAACAAAACAATTGCCTTTAATAGCAATAACGAATACTGTACATCTGGCTGACTTGTAGCTGGGGTGCCAGAGAGATTTGTTAGTCCTCTCCATTAATCCCCTTCAGTTAGTCATGAAAAATTGTAGCATTATACTATATGTAATGATCTGGTCATGTCTGAAAAATGCAGCTCCTTAGAAGATGAAAATTGCACTCCAGGTTGACTTTGCACAGGTATTTAACTGACTTGCAAATAATAAACCCAAAGGGAATACAACTGAAACACACACTGTGCAGTTCAAGACTTTAAAAAAATCTCAGCAGAGACACATTTGGCAATCTCTTGAATCCGTGTGTCACCTTTAAGTTGTATGAATCCATCGTTAGTGACTTAAATATGTATTTTCTGCTTGTTTTGTTTTTGTTGGCTGTCTTTAACTCTGCTGCCTGTTGATCATCAGTCTTCTCTTGGCCAACTGACTTATTATTCCCTTCATCAACAAGCTGAGAATCAGCCTTGAAGGGCCATGATTTAAGCAGACATCATGAGTGGTTTGATTTTTTTTTCTATTTGCTTCACTACATCCACTGAGCTCGGTCTGCTGCAGAATGGAAGGGGGCATGCAGTAGGCTGGCCTGCCCATCTTTCCCAAAGCATGGGGGGCAGATTCCTCAGTCTGCAGTGTAGAAATTGTGACATCCTCATGTGCTTCTGCCTGCATCCCTTCTCTCCCCCTGGAAAGGCAAGTGGGCCAATCCCTTTTATTCCTCCCTCCCTCCGTACCTGGATTCTCTGGTTTTGGAGCTGCCAATGAAGCCATAGTCAGTTGGTTCACAGTCAGGGCTCCATCCCTTTGCACCATCGAGTCAGGCTGATTTTGCTTCACACAATGGATAGATTATCCAAAGAACAGTCAGTTTAACCTAAACTGTGTTACAACGTTGCCCACTGTTTTACGCACATAGTTTAATTCCAAAATTTAGGCTTGTTGAAAAAAATGTCTGTTTTCAGCATATGATTCTAATTTGTTGTAGAAAGCGAAACTGTTCAGCTCCAAACTCTATCAAATCTGAGAGAACATCATTGTGCATTCATAATAAACACTAGCTGACATACAGTTAGAAGATCATTTTTGCCTGCCATTATTTAAAAAATGTAAAAATAAGAAGTTGCCAGTACCCCCTGCAGACCAGCAAGGCTGAATATACCTGTATAGACCACCTTCTTCAGATAGTTCAAGAGAGCGAGAGATCATTCTCAAAAGTGCCCCCCGCCAGACTCAGAAGATTTTAATTTTCCCTCAAGTAGTAGTTGAAGATGTGATGAAAAGGAAAAGGAAACTTGGGAACTTTTTTTGGGAATGCGTGTACTTAACGGTTTACGCGAGCTGAGCGTGCAAATGATCAAACTTGATGAGTGTTCTACCTCACTAAAGAAAACTAACTAAAAAATAAGTAAATAAACAGATTTCACAACTCCTTGCAAAATGCCCTCCTACAGTTGTTGAGGTAACATATGTTAACTAAGATAATGATGCTACTCAGTTGGGAGTTTAGATTTAGAAACTGCCATGAAGTAGTTGCATCCTTACTAACTTTAATGTTATTAGCAACCACAAAACAATCACATGAAAATGGAAATGAAAAATTAAGCCAGCAGTAAATGAAGTAGTGAACGTAATAATTAGAGATGGGATCATTACAAGATGGAGGAAGCAAGTTTCATAAAATATGTATGCAATATAAGGCTCAAGTAGATAACTGAAGTAAATAGGTTGGTAGGAATTGAAAAGTACTGGAGTATATTGTAATGTATACAAGTAAAGAACAGAATTGTGATGGTCCTTTTATGTGTAATGCACAATGTACACAGTAACAGAAGATACTGTTGTTGAGATTTTTCTCTTTTCAGTGTAAATAATGTATGTGAACGCACGTTATGAATCAATAATGTGATGAACAAATGCAGTTAAAAAAAAAGAATGCTGGTCCCTGCTACTAAGAATACTGGGCATCAACATTTTTAGGAATAGCCAATCACTCTTTCATTTGAAAACTTAGGTCACCTCACAGCTGTTAAATATGGTCAAGAAGTAATTTCCTTGATACTGGATAGCCTAAAGACTATCAATGCCCCAGTACAATACAGGTACCTCTAAAACCTTATCCAGGTAACTCCTTACTTTCTTTCATATTGTCTTTCATTTCATCCAGCCATTTCTACAAACCTCGATTTCTGCCTGTCACTCCCACATATCCCTCTTTTTCACCGACCTGCATATCCCCATCTAAACATCAGCTAGCTACAGTCTGCCGTTTGATTATGTCAAATATGATGACAAATGCTGGAATTGTAAATTATTTGGCAGATACAATACAGTCACTAAAGTACAGATATTTGTTTGACCGCCTTAATGTGTTCATATTGCGACATTTTTATATTTGCCTCTGCCCTGGGTTGTTGTTGAAAGACTCGTCATACCAGTCAGTTTTTCACAGTTAGCAATTAAATAATTAAAAAGAGAGTGAGAGAGAAGGGCAGTGAAAGTGATACAACTGTGCATATGGCATCATTATAGAAAGGGAAGACATTATCGTTTACAGAGCAAAAGGTGGGAGAACATAGACATCATGGCTGGTTTTCTATAGGAATGAATTAAGAGAAATGAGGAGAATTTAATTTCTAAGAAGGATGGTGAAGCTTTGGCACGCTGTGAGGGTGATATCAGTCAGTAGAAAGAATGAAAAGGAGATTGGAGAGAAAAGAGCGGCATGGGCCTGGAAGCTAGGTAAGGCCCAGTCGCAGCATTCACACGGTCAAGATACTTGACTTCTACTTTTGTTTTTTGTTTTTTTGACAAAGACAGCAAGAGTAAGGGAGAGTTCAGTAAACTCACAGTGACTCCTAATACAAAAGTTAATTTACTGATGCCAAATTCGACAATACCAAGTACCTGGAAAAGCAATATGAAGAATATGTACATCGAATGCAGGCTGAATTACATTCTGAATGCTTTCACGGAGGCATCAGTAAGTGTTTAATCAGTTCCAGTCACATTTTTCACACTCTGTCACCGTTAAGTTGCACAAAATGAGGTAAGAGTGGACAGCACAGCTTCAAAAAGATCATGCCACTGTAACAAAGGTCATATCGCTGAGTGCAATCTCACCATATGAAACTCATCAAATAGACCTAGCTGCCAAATGAACACCCTGTTTCACCAGTACACATGTGCAAATATTTAACATTTAAAAATGGAAGATGGAAATAATCATTAGTTTTAACTTTTAAATATTCCAATGCTGAGGTTACAGAACAATGAATGTAAGGAAATATGTGATTTTTCTGACAAAAACAATTATTGCAGTATGTTAACAGGGATGTAGAAGCTGCATCCCCCTCCCATATGAATGAAAAAATATATATTGTTTTGTTAGCCTTCACTTTAGAGTATGGGGCAGTTTTCACGTACAGCTGTAGTCAATAGTGTTTCACTTAGTGGTCACACTTAACGTGTTGCGCACTCACATCCTCACATCTTTACCTGACATTGTGTTCTTAAGAACCTACTGAAATGGTTCTATTAAAATTTGATTGACATTTTTTTTTTGGTAAAGTGATATGAAACCTTCATAATTTTCTGTACCTTTGCTATAGTATTACATTAGGACTATTTGTTTCCTTTGTTTTTTGTTTTTCCTGACTAGCTGGGTGTAGAAAGGTGGAATCAGTATCATTCTTCCCGTAACAACATTCACCGACCATCTTGTGTTGCTCTGGAAGTGCAACGGCTGAACGCTTTGGATGTTGAAAGGAAGATTGGAAAGTCTATACTTGGGAAGGTAAGCAACTTATGTGAATGAGTTGTTTTATTTTCTAACAGTTTGTTCTTTTGTCTTAACATTTATGGCATGTCAGTAGTACTCATATTTTTTCTGTAAATAGAAGTGCATAAATGGGAGTTGGCTTACGTGTGTGTGTTTGTGTGTGTATGTGTGCACATATGTCACTAAATCAAAAATTTACAGAACTGAACAGCAACTGATCAACCACAACTGGTCGAACAGAAGCCGATCAAAAATTAAAAAAAAAAAAAAAAAACATTTTTGCAGGGGGCAAGCACCCCCCCATGCACCCCACACCACCTGATAATTATATATACCAACTCCAAGATAACACTACAGTGGGAAAAGGGCAAACTGCCTGATGCCCACTGTTTCACAGTCTTGAACAGAAAAACAGCCAGTAGTTTCAAGTCAGCTGATTTTCTGTCGGCTGTACCAGCTTTTTTTCCTTGTTCGACTAGCTTCATGGTACAGCAGGGAGTGGGAGTTTGAACTTTCCCCACTGTTGTGTGATCTTGGAGTTGGTAAATATAAGTTGCTGTAGGAGTAGGGAGCACAAGGGGCTTGCCATGTTTAAAATTGATTTTTGAAAGAATTTTATGGGGTTTTGATTTTTTTATGTTTTGATCGTTTGAAATTTGATTTTTTTTTATTTGAGACTGTCATTTTCTAAACGTCATGGTATAATTGTATATATGTTTGTGTGTATGTGCGTGTGTATCAGTATCATAGTGTCAGCATTGCTTATTAAGTGAACAACATGTCTTAAAAATTTGTTTAATTTTTTTCAGATATTTATCTGCATCTGAAATTGTAATATTGTGCTGTTTCTACAATGGGAAATAATGTGACACAACAGTGTGTTATAGTTTCACGGCAGGAAGAATTAATAGGAATGAATGTACTATCAAATGGATATAAGCAAGAAAAAAGTATCAGATGTGATACAAAGTAATCAATAAAAATAAAAAAATATATAGTTTGTGCCAAGATGATGAAGAGAGCTTCTAAAGCCATTTTGAGGCCTTTAAAGGAAATCCTGAAAAATTCATTACTCATACTTGTTGCTGCCTCTTTTTTTATTAAGTATTGGTCTCTCTTTACTTTAGGTCCATTTAGCTATGGTTCGTTATCATGAAGCTGGTCGATTCTGTGACAAGGAGGAGGAGTGGGACAGGGAATCAGCCGTTTACCATTTGGAGCATGCAGCCCTTTGTGGAGAACTGGAAGCCATTGTTAACCTGGGCCTCATGTATTCTCAGCTGCCACACCACATTGTTGCAGATGTCACAGTAGATGTGAGTAATATCTCAGTGCTTTTCTTTAAAGAACAGTCTTTAGAGTTACTGTAATAGTTAACATCCTGGAGTTATGCTTATGTGAAGTGGAAAGACTTTCAACAGTGAAGCCTGTTGGGAGTAAATACTTTTAGGTAATACAAAGGAAAATTCTAACTGGCATTTCCTTCTAAATGGTCCCACTCAATTAGAAAATGTTCTTGTTGACAAGCCAACGACATTTCAGTGGCTGACAGCAGAGCGAAATTAAATTGCAGAAAGACACCACATTCACTGAATCTCAAAGTGTATTTTTTGTGAGATTTAAGCTCCTCCAAACCCTCCACACCTTCAAATTTACATATATATATATATATATATATATATATATATATATATATATATATATCTATAAAAAACTCCACAGTTGCATAACCATAACAATGGCTAAAAGTGCAAACTCCATTATTTCTAAAAGTGGTTCTCAGTAAAATTAATTTGCTTTAATGGCACTTGCTGAAAGTGTCTTCATAAACCTGTCTGGCTTCCATTAGGAACAACGGTCATTTGTAACTGAATGTGCAAAGCCGAAAGAGTGAATTGACAGTGAAAGAGCCCCCTTCCATAATTGTTTTATCTGTTACTAAAATGCATAAATCATGTTTGACTCCCCAGTGTTGTCCTGTTTATGCTACTAACTTACACCACATTTGATATAAATCTAGAAACCATTTGGTACACGTGTACTTTATGTGTTTGTTCTTTAGGCACATCAGTTCCACATGCTATGGAACTGGAGGCTGTCAGGTATTTGTTATCATAGCCTAAATTGTACAATGAACCAATCAAAGAGTTCCATTTAAAACTGACAAAAAGTATAAGATTTTTTTTATTATTATTTTCAGGATCATTGCTATTTGCAGTTGTGAGGAGCTGCAGTAGGGCAGTTTTTGCCCCCTTCATACAGATTTAGTTATAGGTTACTTTGAAATAAGGATTATTTTTGACCCAGGTTCCAACAAATCCCTACCATAGATTGATACATGATGCAGGTGCGGGATGGTTTGGAAGGGGGACAAGGTACTGTTACAGGATATTTTTGGTTTTGTTACCAATGATGATTGGGGTATCTGCTTCACTTACAAAGAAGTTACAAAAAGTTATTTGATGTTAATGTTACAGAAAATTTGTATGGTTCATTGGTAACCACTGTTTACAGAAACTCCTTTTCTAAAAATGTGTTATTCTTTTCTTCAAGTTGTCATCCACCATAATCAACTTCCAGATTTTGTACTTACGAAACATTGTGGAAGGTGATATTCTTCTCATTGGGCTCAAGTGTTTGTGGACACTTCCCCTTCTTTTCCTTTAATTCAAAACAGTTTTCTGCAACGAAAAACAAGACAAAGCCAGTTTAATCCTAACAGCTGCCTCTTGGCCCAGACAGTCTTGGTTTTCATAGGTTCATAGGTAGGTACTAGGCTGTCGGCCCTAGGGCCTATATAAGCCTAGCCAAAGGTACCCTGGCTTTCGCCACCCAAGAAAATTATTTTCCTGTGCCACTGTCGAGCAGAGTCACAGAAGTGATCCCTGGGGTGAATTTCCTATCTCCCATCCAATCATCAAGATTTTTCTTGAACAGTGCTAATGAGGAGCTTTGTTTGATATAGATAGGTAGTTTGTTCCAGAGTATGGGAAGTCTCTCGGACAGGAATCTATCCCTCCAGCATGTTCTGTTTGATGTGGTGACAAGGTTTAGGTCCCTAGAGCGTGTAGCTCGTAGGGATTGGGATTTCTTTAAGTGGAGCATGTCTAAAAGCTCTGGGTTTGACATAGCTTTGTGTGTTAGGCAGAGATCCCCTCTGAGTAGGTGATATGCAACAGAGTAAAGCTGCAGTTTTTTGAGACGGTCTGCATAGGGCATCTCTTTGAAGCCGGTAATTCTCTTTGTGAGGTATTTCTATGGCCTTTCCAGTTGGTGTAGATGTCTTGTGAGGTACATACCAAAAGGGGCATTGTACTCTATAATGGGTCTAATGAGTGACGAGTAGAGGGCAACAATGACCTCTTTTTTCCTGGATGAGAAACCTTTTGTGATGAGGTGTGCCACATAGAAGGATTTCCTGACTACTGTGGCAATGTGATTATCAAAGAAGAGACTACTGTCCACCTGTGTCCCAAGGTCTCTTATCACACTTTCGGTGTTAAATAGACTACCACCTATGTGGTAGTTCATGGGTACTGAGTTTTTACCAAAAGGAATGACAGTGCACTTTTTGGCATTGAGCTTGAGGCCATGGCTTTAACACCAGGCGTCTGTCTCAGCAAGGCCCTTTTGTAGGATGTCCACATCTTTTGGAGTTTTGATTATGGCTCCTAGTTTGCAGTCATCTGCGAACTTCATTAGCCAAAGACCTTCTGTGTTGGCCTGTACGTCAGAGAAGTAGATACCAAACAGGAGAGGACCCAGGACTGAACCCTGTGGTACTCCACTTGTCACTGGTCTGAAGCTGGATTTGGAGTCTGCTACTTTCACAGTGTGGGTTCTGTCAGTGAGCCAGTTGGCAACCCATCTTGTGACATAGGGATTTATACCTAGTTTAGTGAGTTTATCTATAATTCCAGAGTGGGGGATGGTGTCAGAAGCCTTGGCGAGATCTAGATAGGCTGTGTGAACCACCTTACCCTCATCTACGGCTTTGGTGACTGCTTCAAAGAAGTCTATCAGGTTTAGGAGACATGATCTGCCTTTTACAACCCGAACTGGGTGGGGTCCTGAGTTTGGAGATTACCAATGTCATTGTTTATAAGTTCCATGATGATACGCTCCATAGCCTTGCAGACCAGGCTTGTTAGGCTAATGGGGCGGTAGTTTCCGGGGTCTGTGGTGGCTCCCCCTTTGTGGAGTGGGATAACTGTCGCTGTGCGTCATTCAGTGGGCACATAGCCTGAGGTGAGGCTATGACTGAACATGGTACTTAGGTGGGGTGCCAGTTCATTCTGTAGTTCTCACTGCTTATGAGCTCAATTTCTCTTTCACTAAGACCATTACGTCTACACAAATTGTTGCTGGCCCATCAAGAAAGCAGAATGCTATATCCCAATATCGAAACTCTGAAAGTTCCGCAAAGAGGACAGAATTTGGTGTGGTAGTTCTTTTTTCTCTCAAGTTTTAAATATTTAAAGGGAGCTAAAAGGCATAATACAAGAAACTGTTGCTTACAAAAGTGGAAGAAATTTTATTCCAAACTATATTGTAAAATTTTTATCTTTTACGCTGTCCCTTATCAATGCTACTAGATTTTTTAAACTATCACAGTTCGTGTTTCTCTAATCTCTGCTTTCTTCCAGTCATTGAATCCTTTTCTAAAGTCCTTTCTTAAAGGAATGTTTCACTTAAGATTTTCAAAAAAGCCATTTCTATCTTCCTCAGGATTTGAAGTTTATGTAGGCAAAGTTACTTTTACCTCCATTTGAACCTGTATGAGTGTGTATGTATATATGTTCAGAAATGTTACACGCAAGATATTTTAGAAGTTGCTACATTGTCTACATTCTGCACTTTCATAGAGTGCTACAAGTTAGATACATAGTTCAAGATGAGACACAGCGTACATCAGGGGACCATGTAGCTGTCCTCCTGCCTTGGATCTGATAGTACTGCTTGTGAATCTACCCAAATGTTACATTTTACTGTTAAAATGATCTTCAGTTACTTGTGTGCAAGGATACTTAAGACAACAGCAGGCCTTCATGGAGAGGTCATTGTATCAGTTAAACTGCACTACCTCCACCCACCCAGTAAAAGGTGTACATATCTTTCTTATTTCTGTGATGTTGTATTACACATTTTAGGAAGCATTGTTATTACAGTCATATTTAGTTGCTTTAAAGGACTAGCCTACTGCAATCACAAGGCCTTGTGGAGGCCTTATGGGGCTTGAAGAACTGAGGAAAGCTTTGAGTAATTTCAGTATTATTTCTATATATCTACCAGAGTTTGAAGCTAGTGCAAGACCAGCATTGTTCTTCATGGGGATTAAGGCATAGCTAGTGACATTTCTGTCTGGGAATGGAAGACCTATAAGGTGGGCAAAATCCAAATATGATTTACTGTGAAAGTGATCTCTTGCTATGGTAAGTATACTGACATGCAACTGTACTTTATGGCGTGCATATTTATTTGCATATTACATTTTGGAGATTTGCTAAGTCTATCTGGAATAAAAATTCAGTTGTGAGAGTGTAGAACATTTACAAGAGTAAATAAGTGTGTAAAGCAAAACAGTAAGGACATCACTATAAGGCAGCACTACATCAGCCATTCAGAGTAACCTGTGAAAAGTTAGGACTCTGCTAGCATGGTGACAGTACAGAGACATTGTTTGCAGGATAACAGTATACACATACAGATACATGCGAACGCACGCGCCCGCACCCACACACACACACACACACACACACACACACACACACACACAAAATGCACCCTCCCCATACATGTGCACACACACCGTCAGGCATTAGTGACTAATATGAATAGATAACCACTAGCACAAAAAGCAGTAGGGTGGGTGTCATGGACACTTTCCACACCCTTAGGTCTGGCATGCTGCCACTGACTCATTGCAGAGACAAAGGGATGAACTTTGTTTGAGCGTGAACTGCAGAACGCAGAATTAAATGAGTAGAAATGCAGCTTCATTGTGGTTTTATTTTGCTGACTGGACAGATCCAGCTATGCCACACCCCTATTACTGTGAAGAAGTGTTCTGTTACTAGGCAAGCCTTTTGCCTTACGTATACAACTGTGATGCATAACAGACATTTGGGTAGGAAGTATCTAGGCACAAATAGATAGATAGGTATATATATATATATATATATATATATATATATACATATATATATATATATATATAGATATATTTGCATACACACACACACACTCACACACACAAAAATACACATATGCACAGTGGAAGAAGGACTTTGAATAGAATATCTTCAACTTTTTTTTTTGTCTTTGTAGTGTTTGCTGTAGTGAATCTTGCACCACCCATCTCATTTCCCTCACAGACTTACATATATACATACACAGATTAGATGATATTTATACCTTTACTGTTTTTCTAATTAATATTTAGGATACAGAGCAGAACAGAATCAAAGGCTTTAACTACCTACTCATGGCTGCAGAAGCTGGAGACCGGCCTTCCATGATCCTTGTAGCTCGAGCTTATGACACCGGTATTAATCTGGGAAAAGACAGGTATGTCAACTGAACACCTGTTTACAACTTCATTTGGACTACAGGTATTATTACAATTTGCACTGGTACCTGTATTAAGCTTAAAAACGAATGCCTTTTTAGATATTTAAGCAAATGCATTCAAGCATATTTTAGAATGGTCGGCGGTACCTAGAATGCTTTATAGTAATGTTTAAAGTATATTTTAAAAATAACTAAAATGTACTGGAACTGATTTATTGCATTTAGTCATACATGAGTTAACAAGCTGGTGTGTTAAAACTGCAGTAGATTGTGCTCTGCTTAAAATTATATAATTTTCTGCAGGTTAGGAAATTTATGAGCAATGCTTCCATTTTCTTTTTGTCGTATATAAAACTCGGTTACAGTCTTTAAGCATGATCACATGTCACTGGAAAGAGTTAATTGACTATGTAAGCTATGTGTAAGTGCTGCCATATGTCATGAAGTAACAGTGAACAACTGCCAACTTGGTGGCCCACAGGGGACTCTCGTTTTTCTGGCAAAAGCAATCTGTGTTTAGACTGTAACTTGGGTGCCAGAGGGCCAGTTACTGGGTGGGAACAGTGGTCAAATTGAGCACACAACAGCCTGCTCCCTCTTATTTGGAGGATGAGGTGCAGCATTTTCTTTAAACATCTTTATGTAGACCTCCGTGAGAGACTAGGGAATCACTGCTAATCCCAAGTAGCTACTACAAGAACTTGTACCGATACCGCGGACCATGCATACATATGTGATCACGGTTGTCATTTCACATCAGGGTCATGATGGGTTAAGATGCAGTGTGTTGGCTGTTCATCATACCTTGTCTTGGCTGTGTAAACCTGCTTTTGCTAAGCTTGGTATATCGTGAAGAAATGAGAGCCTTCCTCCTATGAGTCCAGCAAGCAAGGTTTGAGTATCAGCACAGGTGCTGTTGAGCTAGTTTAGGAAGGTTAGGATTAATGAGCATTCATCTGTTAATTTATCCATGATGTTATAGGTTGTTTACAGGGGGCATGCATTCCAGTTACTGTAACTTCAGTGGAGACCAGGGACTTGACAGGACCATATGCCGTTATGGGGCTGATGCAGAGCTGCTCTGAGGTATTATATTACTTGTGTGAGCAGGTGATATTCCCATACTGTAGTCACTGCACATGCATCCTTTGGGAACTAAGAGGGGCAAAGCAGGAAACTCGCTAACTGCATACTAAAAATGACAGATATTCCTTGGTTCAAGAACATCATGACTACATTCGTAAAGACTGATTAGTAGCCTATTTCATTAGGGTAACCAAGTGAGACTGGATGCATCCAGGTGGGCAGTTACACAGTAAAACATATTTACTGTCACTGCCTCCATAACAGCAAAACATCTACCAAACAGATTTCTCTTCACAGAAAACGCTACATGTAACAGAGTGTTCTCTGTAATATAGAGACTACAAAAAACATGCAGAATTTATCAAGATTTATACTGCCACATTTACAAGTATGCCATGTAATGTTTTGTCATGCAGTACTGAAATGTTAGACTGTGTCATGATTAGACACACAAAATAATCCGTGTTAAACTACAGAATCCACAGAAAACACCACAGAAGCCATCCAGACACCACTAAAGCACTTATTTTAACTATTGGTGATAATAAATTTTGTTTAATGCTGTCCGGACAGACTGGCGTTTTTTGTGGATTCTCATGATTAGACATACCAAGATCATTATAATTAGATGGATTGTTTGTATCTCCTTATCACTTTGTAGGAATATTTATCATTTAAAATTCAGCCATGGTTTCTTAGTTTTTCCTTTCTGTGTTTGGAATGATGAATTGCCATTTTAATTTTTGCCCTCTTCTGTGGGTATTTACCATGTTGTCTGTCTGTTGTCTGTTGTGTTTGTTCTCACAGGTCTCAAGATTGGGTAGAAGCACTACATTGGTATGACTCTGCCCTGAACATGACGGAATACGATGAAGGTGGAGAGTATGATGGTACACAGGATGAGCCGCGGTACCTCCTCTTGGCTCGAGAAGGAGAAATGTTAATGACAGGAGGTTTTAGCTTGGAAAAGGATCCACAGAGAGCAGGTAATGTTAAAATAATAACATATATATAAATTAATTAACATCCTTAGCTTAGTTATAAATCAAATTGCTACTTGTTTACATAGGTTCACTTACATTTCCAGGAATTACATAAGGTCAGAAATTATGTTCTCTATTACATTTGCTGTTTGTAATCAGCATTGCTGAGTTGCTCATCACTTGTTTTGAAAGTGTTTTTTGTGCTTAATGTTAAGTTTATTCTGAGATACTGAAAAAAATCTATATAAATACAAAATTGTTTTCCCAATGTGCTGTATGTATTAAAGTTCAGGCTTTCAGTGTAGATCATCCCTGGGATTCATAAACCTAGGACAAAAATGTGTACAACATTGTCACCATATATTCAGTGTGCCATTTGAGACTAGGGCGGTTGATGTCTGTTAATCGTGGTAGCCCGCAGGCACACGTAACCACTCTGTTTTTTTGAATGGTGCATAGGAGCACCTAGTACTGTAAAGTGTACCAGGTTCAGCTGTATTTGGGATGTTGAACACCATTCTATAGCCTGGCAGTGTGCTACACAGTGTACATAGTGTACCAAATTAAGGCAATTTCTTAACGGTAAGTCATACCAAGTAACTGTGTGTAATTGTTAAGGCATACAGTACATACCTCAGTTGTCTTAACTTCACTGTGCTGGTCAGTGCCATGCTGACTGATTATTAAAGAATTAACAGTCAGTTGTTGTGATGGTGGACTGGAGTTTATTACCGTATTATGGTAATAAGGGTATCTGGTGGTAGTTGTTGTGATGATGGATTGGAGTTTATTACCATATTATGGTAATAAGGATATCTGGTGCTGTACTTGCTGCCATTTGTAGGAGGTTCCCACTGTGAGTGTAGGTCAGGGTTGTCTGAGGTATCAGGTTTGCTTGCAGCGTAGGGTACTCTGTTGCCAGTAGGGACTTTTTTCTCCGTGGGTATGTTACTCGCCTCTGTTGTCTGAGCATGCTGCCGATGGGGGGGCTGCTCTGACAAATGAAGCACCATTGTGTGCTCTGCCATTGTTGTTCAGTAGTTTACCCAGTCAGTATAAGCCATCTTTCCAGTGATGCTGGCTTTGCGAATTGCGTATAATTGGAGGGGATGGTTTAGTTTGCATAGAGGATGGTGGTTGATACTAGTGATGCACATTGGAACAAGACTATGTTCTAAGTCTTGTTCCATTGTGTGATGTGTTTTGTGACTTGTGGAGGGCTTTTGTGTGGTACTCCATGCTGCTCATTTATAAGTGCCACGCTGTATTAGTATTGTGACAGGTTTTTTGTATTTCATTGTCTCAGTTTGAGCCCAAGGCCGCTCTGAGAAATATTGAGGTGCACATTTCAGTTTGCCTTGGTGCATTTTTTTCCTAGTTGCAATGGCATTGAAGTGACAGTAGTTAATTTCTTGGGTATGATGACAAAGAGTGCCACGGTTTCCTTTTGAAGGGTGCAGGGAAGCTTGCTCCTCCCTTACAAAAACTTGTGTATTTTGTATGTAGTTTATTTTCATTCATTTTCCAATATGTGCTTTATCCATTTTAGGGTCACGGGGAAGCCAAAGCCTGTCCTGAAGGTCATTGTATCTAAGGCATTGGCCAAAA
Source organism: Protopterus annectens (assembly GCF_019279795.1). Lineage (NCBI taxonomy): Eukaryota > Metazoa > Chordata > Ceratodontiformes > Protopteridae > Protopterus > Protopterus annectens. The sequence goes on along the minus strand of NC_056746.1, from coordinate 503,328,822 downwards.
AAAAAATCCAAAACATACCATATAAAATAAATGTCTCTGCTGGTATTCCTTGCAAATGAAGCTTGTGTTGGCCAACTCTGCAAAGTGTAAGTACGTACAACAAACTTCATGTATAAACATAGGTCTCAACCTCTTAACAGGCCAGTGTGGAACACAAGCCATAATAATGTGTGACAAATAGCCAAAATGTGGAACACCCTATTTTCACACTGTGTGGAAATGCACCATTTCTAGGGCTCATGGCCGAAATGGTCTTTCAACCAAAAGCATACTATACATTTGTCTCATAAAATTCTTCCATAAAAATTCATATTATTTTAATTCACTTATAAAGTTAGTATAAAAACACATTTTGCATCAATGTGTCTTAAGTATAACATTCTAATGTTTCACACTTTGCATAAACATACATTTTATGAATAGAAAGCATGAAGCTTTAATTTCAGGTATTGACTGACTAAAGTACAGTGATTTACCAGAAAAATCAAAATGTTTAAAAGACATGAGCTAAAACTATGAGTCAAAATCTGAGACACTACAGAAGTATGCATATGTATACATATATATATATATATATATC
>NC_056746.1:503013242-503023242 GCF_019279795.1 Protopterus annectens | reverse complement strand
CATATTTACATTTTAGTAGTGGACACCCTCTACATCAGAAAAAAAGTATAGTAAAAGGTCAATTTGTTAGAATTTGCAGAATGACTTCTAGTGATCAAGATTTTTATGAAGAATGCGAATTTTTGACCCAATTGTTTATGGAAAGAGGGTATCCTATAGAACTTTGTAATAATATAAAAAATGAAGTTATTAAAGGACGAAAGGATAGATTTGAACCTCTTCTAGAGAAGCAGTTGGTACCCTTGAATGACAGAGAAAAGAATAATACTTCGGATATATCAAATCACAATAGTGATAGAGATGGATCCTATGGACGTGCATTTATTACAGATTTTAGCGGTGATTCGGTGGTGATTTTTAATACACTTGGTAAAAAATGGAACAAATTCATAAGTTTAACATCTTAGGTTAGAACATGAGGAACCTTTAAAAATTATATATAGGAGAGGGCGAAATATTAAAGATTGGTTTATGGTCCAGAATAGAGGCCAAAAAAACCCCACAAAATCAAGAGGCACATACCCATGTGGGATGTGCACTCAATGTTCTTTGATGGCTAACAAAGAATGTATATATATTGAGTCTAGGGAGAGAGAAATTGCAAGAAAAACGCATAGTACCTGTGACACTAATGGTGTCGTATATATTGCAATTTGCGAAATATGTTCGGGATTTTATGTTGGAAAAACTGAGAGGAAAATAAGGAGGAGAGTTTACGAGCATATGAATGATATCAAAAATAAAAAAGAAAGTAATGCCTTATTTAGACACAATATAATTTGCCCCCTAGCAAAATATACATTTTTTTATTATTGAGGAAGTTCCGAAGGATGAAAGGGGTGGTATGTGGGAAACCAAAATTGAATACCGTGAATTATACTGGCAAATTATTTTAGAAGCTAATAAATATCCAGGTATAAATGATGGTATTTCCCTTGCACCCGTTCTTAAAATGAGGGCAGCTAGATTATAATTCTATGTATAATATGAAACATCAATTACGGTTTTATGTTGTGGTAATTTTATGTATTTTTATGAATTTTATCATGGTTTCTACATAAGAAATTACACACAAGTCCAATAAGATGTCACTTGTGTCATGCACCTGCTGCGAAGTGAGAACCAATGGTTAAAATCTACATTTTACTTCAGTTTGCTTTGCATTGATAGACTGTTGGCACTCAGAAGAGGCAGTTTCTATTAGGCGAGAGGAAATACAGTGCATTTTTTTTCTTTTTTTATCTGGAGACAGAGGAGGTAGTGGTCAAGCCGCTGGAGACAGTAATTTGTTTTCATCCTGTTTCCTGAACCCTGGCTGGTACAATAGGACTGGGAGTGCATGCAGAATACGAGTGGGCACTGAGCAGACTGGACAGACTCTGCATTACATAACTTTATGTAAAATTAAATTGCAAAAATAAACAGTGAAACATTGAACAGCTCCTCAAGCTCCGCTCTGTTGTGCTGTGATGCTGCTAATACTTTCCCCTCCGTTCCACTGCAAATTTTGAAACAGGTGGGCAGTCTGCCTCAGAAGCCCCTGCATGTTGATGATGCATATGCTATCAATGCATGATGATGTCAGCTGCAACTTGTAATTGTAAAAAAAAAAAAAAAAAATGAAAAAAATCGGGAATATAAGGGGCCACTTGGGAATTAATTGCACCCCATTATTTGCCCTCAAAGCCAGTAAATACCAAGGAATTTGGTACAGTTTAGAGGTATGAAGGCGGTTTCCTTCTGCTTGCTGAATTGCTTTTTGTTGGATAATCTTTATTTCCTCCTTAGCCTGTTCTGCTTCAAAAAATGACCGATTCTCCAGGAAAAAACACTTTGAAGGCAGTTGGGTACAGCAGCTTGAATCTCACACTTGGCCTCTCGACATTGCCTGATTTGCTTGGAGAAATTTGCTTCTCTTCTGCCTGGTGTGCAGTGAATAATAATTTTCTGCAAACACTGTGCTGTCTCCAGTTTTTAATACCTTGCCCTTCTGCCACAGTTCTTTTAGGATCAACTTTTTCTGTTGGTATAATTTGCATCTTTACTAATATAGGTCTGTGCTGCTTTCTCATGGCCAGGTTTATCCTTTCAATTATCTAATTCTGCTGTGGAACACAAGTCCAGTTGCTTATTTCAACTTTCATAAAATTAATAGTCTGTTCCTTTCCAGTTTCTCTGTACACCAGAATTTTTTTTTTCCTGCATGCACTGCCTTCTAACTCAACTATTTTTTTTCATAGTACTTGTTGAGAAACCTCATATTCAGCCAGCTTTTTTATGTCAACCATCTGTTTTGTTTGCAGTTTTATCGGTTCATCTAAATGACTTGTTAAAGCTTATTCTGAATTTTTTTTTTTTTTTTTTTTTTTTTTTTTTTTGCAGCCTTTTGTTTGAATTAATATTCCTTCAGTGTTTCATTTATTTTAATCACCCCTGAATACATTTGATTTATTTTTTCCTCTAAATTACTGGAAGCCACCTGTTGAACCAAAGCTGAGGTTTGAACTGCTTTTTGCTGAACAGCTGCTGGATCCTTTTCGGACAGTGTTTTCTCTCTACCTTTTCTGCTCGGTTTTCTTTCGGGTTTTCCAAATGTCTTCTCTGCTGGCATCCAGACACTGTATTTACTAGCCAGCAACTGAATTGTATTTAAAAAAAAAAAAAAATTTTCAATGGCAGCTCTTTTTCTCAGTTTCTTTTTTTACACTGGGAGAGCTGAAGTTATTTTGTTGATCAGTATGCAGCAATCTTGGAAGTCTGTGAATTTTGTATTTTGATCATTATAGCGTGTTGGCCCATAGGGCGGCCACGGTGGTGCAATGGTTAGCGTTGTTGCCTCACAGCAAGAGGTTCTCCAGTTTGTTCTTCGGCTGGGGTGTTTTCTGTGCGGAGTCTGCATGCTCTTCCTGTGGTTGTGTGGGTTTTCTCCGGGTACTCCGGTTTCCTCCCACACCCCAAAGACATGCTGTAGGTGGATTGGACACTCTACATTGGCCCTAGGTGTGTGTATGTGCATGTGTGTGCCTTCTGTGGAAGGTTGGGTGCAGGGCTGGCAACTCGTCACAGTAAAACTCCACTATCAATCATGAATGGACGGGTGATCCGTTGTGGCAAACCCTAACCAGGAAAAGCCGAAAGAAGAAGATAAGAGTGTGTTGGCCCATGATGTTTTCTGAAGCAGTTGATATGAAAGCTGTTAAAATTGGCATGCTGTTATCTCTTCTGAGCAGTGGCCGAAAAGAGTTATTGTGAATTAGTTCATTGCCATGGTTAAGTAGTAAATAAGTAAATTACTTGATTTGATGAGTGTTGTGATGGGTGAACGTTCCTAGTGTGACCTGCAGCATTGTCCAGAGCAGAGCCTTGCATCTCAGCTGTAGCATCTTCCCTTCGGAGCTTTGGCCACTGTAAAGTCAAGAGACTAGTGAAGGTCAAGTTTTTTGCAAAATTGGCCTTCCATTCCTTTCAGATGCTAAAGTTATCTTTTCAAAGAGAGACAGGAGCATAAGCCAGTTTTCGTAAGCAGGTGATAATGGGTTCAAGAAGAGAGGAGACACTTCCTGGACTCTCAAGTGGGAGGAAAGGTGCGTACCGGGACATCAGTTATCCTTATCGCCCTGTTGCTAGACTAGTGCTCAAGGTTGTCACCAGTTATCAGGTCACTGGTCAGTGATAAATAAGGACACTGAGTTGGGAGAGTTGTCCAGCACCAACACTTATTGCACAGACATCAAACCTGTTTGTTTGATGGGATCTTGGTATGTTTGAAGTTATTCCCTTAGAGTTGTGGCTTTATTCCAGTACTGAGGTCAACCCAGGCCTTCACTGTACTCTTGACTTTACAGTGATCAAAGCTCTGAAGGTAAGATGCTACAGCTGAAATGTACGGCTCTTCTCTGGACACTGCTGCCTTTGGCAAATTTTCTTCCAGACATGGGTTTCTGTGGTGTCTCACACATAAGACATGATACATAACTATGCCATGCTCATTCATGTGATCTTGTACAAGATCACTATGGAGCTGTCGTGTAGGGAGCATCCTTTCTGTTAATATGGTAATAAGAATATAGGTTTATAAGTACTTGCTAGGCTTTTGATCTATTAAGATAAGAAGCCTATCCTTGCATTCCCATGGTAACACATTTTGTTATGTGAATATCCAGAGATAGGTCAAACAAGTATGTGTTAAGGTAATTAAATATTATCCCTATCCATCACAGCCAATGGTGCTAAACTGGGGGTGGGGGGTGAATTTGCAGTTATCCATCCTTTCTTCCCAATTACATTTGAAAAGAGCAAGTACTCTGCTTTAAATGGAATGGTATTTTCTGTTGTACAGATATATCCCTGTAGTGTGTTTTATTAATTTTACAAAGGTGATTTAGGTCCCTTGAGCTAAAGTTAATTACAAAACTGGACTTGTGAATGTGTAAAAGGTTTGACATAACAGTGTCTACAGAGGCTATATACAAGGCCACTTGTATGATGCTGAGAGGAGAGACCAAGCTGTGAGGCAGCCTGTGTAGTTTTTATGATTTAGGCCTTTGTTTTTTAATGAGAAGTGCTGTGGTCATTCCATTTGTGACTGGTGTTTGGACAGGTACATACAGAAAGAGCCATTATATTCAATGTGTGCCAACAGTTGAACAATTATGCCCTTTGATCTGGACTCTATACCTTTAGATATAAGCTGTGGAATGTAAAAGGACTTTTTTTTAATAATAGTGGATATGTGGAAATTGATACAGTTCATTGTTTACATAGGTGCCCAGATGGTTTTGTCACCAGCTAACTTGTTTGTGATGAGCCCTCTCATAGGATCCTGGTGCCTCTGAGTAGTTTATAGTGGCATCAAGTTTGAAGTCATTTACAAATTTGGTCAGCCGTAAACCTTTAACTGTAGCTTTGGCCACCAAGAAATAAATGCTAAAAAAAAAAAAAAAAAAAAAAAAATGGCCCAAGGGCTGAACTCTAAGGATTCTGCAAGTGACTTGTTTTTGTTTTGGAGGATGCATAGCTACCCACCCTTACTGCTTCATTTGTGAGCCAGTTTCAGTAAGTTACACAGTGAGTGAGATTTAGCTGGGAAGTTTATATAATGCCTGCATGTGGGATGGTGTTAAACACATTTGTGAGGCCCGGACATGCAGTGTGCATTGATTTGCCAGTCTCCACTCACTCGTTTTTGAAGAAATTGACTTGCTGTTGATGAATCCCAACCAGTTTTAGTCGCGAGTTTGTAGGTTATCTATATCCCTATTGGTTCTTAATGATCCTTTCCATAGCGTAACAGATGAGTATTCTCAGGCTTATGGATCTATAATTACCCAGGTCTGTTGAGCCCACCTTTGTGCAAAACTGTAGAACAAATATGCTGCCAAATCAGGAATGGAAATAAGGTACATAAGGAAAGCTGGTGGTGTAATGCAGAAGTCATTAATAGAAAGGAGTGCAGGAAAAAGAGGGGGATAGAAAAGACAGACCAGGCTAGGAAGGAATACTTGATGGCTAACAAAGACTGAGAGCAGTTGCAGTTGCAATGAACCAAGGCATCAGAGACACACTTCCAGCTTCTGGAAAATGACCGAGTAGATGACAAAAGAAACTGTGTCAGGTTGTAAGGGAAAGACAGAAAAATAAAGAATCTAGTCATTAGACATCCTTCATAAGGGTTGCTGGCAGTGACCTGCTCACCAGTCTACAGGACATTAAAGGCCAGTGGAAGATGTACTTCAAGCTGCTTCTGAATGAAGAAAAGAAGTTGTACTGCCCTAGACATGGCCTACAAGGAGAGAAGAGGAGGAACCTGCCTTAGAAGACGTATGAATAGCACTAAGGAAAATGAAGTCAGGGAAAGCAGCAAGCTCAGATAAGGTCACTGCATGTATGATCAAGGCGTTGGAGGAGATGGGGAGAAATGCCTCCAGAAGGTACTCCTAGCAGTGTGGAGAGAAAGGAGAAGAAGCATACTAGTGCCAGTGTACAGCAACAAAAGGGTCATTCATAACTGGCAGTATAGAGTTATCAAACTCCTGTCACACTGCTTGAAAGTTCTGGATTGATAAATATGCAGAGTATTAGAAAGTAGGATTGGAGAGAAGCAGTTTGGATTCAGATTAGGATGCAGCACAGCCAACTCAATGTTTGCAATGAGACAGTTGCGAAGAAGCTAGAGAAGAGGAGAAAGTCCAGTTAGACATTCGTAGACGTAAAGCAGGTGACGTGGTCCCAAGAAAGCAGATTTGGGCAGTCATTGAGATGGTTCAAAGTCTCAGAAGCATTGGTAGAACTTTTAGAACTGTTTTAACTAACATAACTTAACTGTTGACCAACATGTGTTCGTTGTTGTAAGAAAGTCATTCTTTATATTGCACCGCTTATAAACAAAGATGTTGTGTCTAGATCTGGGAATATCTTTCTCCTGTACTTGGTTAGTCATTGAATATAATGCCCCCCCCCCCCAATGTATCTACCCAGATGCATGCAACAACTGGAAGGCTCGCAGAGATACCTTACGAAAAGGATTGATGTTCTTCGTGTTTCACTGTTGCAGTCATGACATTTGGGTAATCCTGCTGGCAGGTTGCCCTCAGTCGGCCTGAATTTCAAAGTCTTGGGTCCTGTGTTGGCTGCTGTCGTTCCTTCCCTGATGTCAGGTCATCAGGGGTATAAAAGAAGCAGCCGATGCCATTTTCTTAAGTCTTTCTTGCTGCGCGGTGCCATAAGCAGTTTGCAAGTGCCGGTCAGCCGACTCCTGAGATTTTCGTGTTCGAATTTCAGATCCGAAGTCTTCAATAAAGCTAAGTACCCTGTTGGGAAAACTTTTTTCTTGCTCCAGACCGATGTCAGAAAAAGTAAATAATTGTATTTCTTGTGGAAAGCAAATGCCTCATAAGGACTTTCATTCTTACTGTATTCCTTGCCCAGGCCCTGATTACAACATTTCTGGTTGTCGGTTTTGTGCTAGATTTAACCAACGCACTATTAAGCGTTGGAACGATTTTGCTTTAAACTATTTTGGATGCCGGTTTAATTATCCAGAAATGTCGTCGGATAGCCATCTGACTACCGGAGTTCACAAAAAATGGAAAGAAAAAGAGAGAGAGAAACAACTGAGGACCAAAACTGACTATGAAGCTTCTCCTGAGCCAGTCACTGGTTCGCCAGTTCTCAGTGAGGCACTTTCGCAGCCCCTGACGTCTGCTACTTTAGAGTCGCAGGCTGATACCGACTCCCATATGGAGTCAGCCATGCCGCTGCAAACTCAGGGTATTGGAGCCTCGGATACTGTTCCCTCAGATGGGTCTGGAGCCGGTGAGCAGGCACCGGCTTCTGAGGGTGTATTCAGACCTAAACATCTTTACATTAAACAGACTTCAGCTTCAAAGGCAAAGACTAAAGCACCTTCTAAAGCACAGAAGCAAACTCAAGAGCCTTGTGGACAGGCCTCTATGCCCAAAAAACAGATGCTGAAAATGGCGGAAGACTTGATTACCTTGATCAGGGGTTCCCATCCCCCTCCTGATAAGAGGCCTAGGCAAGAGACTGACTATGAATCTTCAGATCAGGTTTCTATTTCTTCTGATCAGGAATATTCTCCCCCCCCCCCCCCATGAGGATTCTGATGCTGAAGAATCTATACCTTCCGCTTCTCCTCCAGAGGACTATTCTTTTGGGGAAACCTTGCGTACCAGGAGGGAGCATTTCCACTGAGAGAGCCAAGATTTTTCAGAATCTAAAAAGAGGCTCAGGGATTTCCTTTTACTACCTCAACACAGGCCTCTAGCCATTCCACCTGTGTTGGATATTGTAGATGATGTGTTTTCGGAGTCTAGTCTTACCCCTGACTCCTTACCTCCAGCTCCTGTTAAGCCTGACAGATATTACATGGTCCCTGACTCTCATAAATTCCTTTTTAAAAACCTTGCTGCAGACCCAGAAACTATTTCACAGGGTCCCAAAGGAGTTAAGGCTTCCGCTGCAAAAAACCCTACCCCCTCTGACAGAGATTCTAGGGCACTGGATAGGTGGGGAAAAAAGGTTTACACATCTGCTACCTTGGCGATAAGGGCCTTACACTGTCAGTTTCATATGCTTAATATCAGCAACATGTCATGGCATTGCTTAAACAGAAAATGTTGTTAATCTTTGAATGTGCAGAAAACAAGGAAATGCAAAATTTATTGCATGCAGCTGAACAAGTTGGAAAACATACTTTGCAATGTGGTTTTGAATCTTTGGAGGCCTCCTGCAGGGTCGCAGTTACGGGTTCTGTAATTAGGAGGCATGCTTGGTTAAAGGAACAAAATCTGCCTGATCATGTCAAAGATAAATTATTAGATGCACCTTTACAGCATGATACTCTGGTGTTAAGGCAGAAGAGGTGTTAAAGAAAATGGAGGACAAAGCTAAATCTATGCAAATTGTCAAAGATGTTTTACAAGTACAGCCACCTAGGTTTAGTAGACACTGGCCTACAAAGAATTGGTCCTTTCCTTTGTCCGGCAGACCTCAAAGGGGCAGATCCAGACGCCCTAGAGGCAGATCCCAGGCGCAAGGTTCATACAGGTCAAAGCAATGGGGTGCTTCTACTTCTACCTCCAAAGTTGGAGAAGACAAATCACACCCATACAGGAAACAGTCCCAATGAATTCCATCTGCCTGCACCAAGCACTTATCTTCTGGCAGCACCCTTAGGGGGAAAATTTGCACTTTTTTCACAAAATTGGCACATTATAACCTAGGACAAGTGGGTTCTAAATATAGTGTCACAAGGCTACAAGTTCCATTTCCATACCCTGCCAAAGGCAAACAGCTGGCCAGATCTGCCAAAAAATCAATGGGCAGAGGCACAAAAACAAGTCTCATCCCTCATGGACATGGGGGCCAGTCAACAAGTACCAGAGCAAGAGCAGGGACAAGGATTTTACTCAAGACTGTTCTTGGTACCCAGAAAGGACAAGGCCTGGAGACCAATACTGGACTTGTCTATTCTGAACACATTCCTGGATATACCAAATTCAAAATGTTGACTTTGCAGCAGCTTCTGCCCATGCTGGGCAAGAACGCTTGGCTTGTGACTTTAGACCTAAAAGAGGCATACCTGCATGTCCCAATTAGACAATCATGCAGAAGATACCTCAGATTTAAGGCTGGCTCAATGCATTACCAATTCTCTGCACTGTCCTTTGGCTTATCTACTGCGCCCAGGGTCTTTACAAAGTGCCTGTCACCAGTATTTGCATTCTGCAGACAGAGGAATACAAATGTATCCTTACCTGGACGACTGTCTAATTCAAGCAGAGAACAAGGACATTCTTCTACAGCATCTGGCGTTTGTGAAAAGACTTCTTACATGCCTAGGGTACACAGTCAACGAAAATAAATCAAAACTTGTACCCTCTCAAGAGATAATATTCCTGGGTGCAAGCTTGAATACAACTGCCCAGATGGCTTATCTCACGCCAGACAAACGAAGGCAACCGACTACCTATTACAGAATGTTGGCAACAAAGGCCCAGTTATCTGCAAGAAAAATTCTGCAGGCTTTGGGCTTCATGGCATCCTGCATCCTACTAATTCCATATGCAAGACTGCATATGAGGAAACTTCAGTAGTACCTAAAAAGTGTTTGGACTCGGCATTGCCACAGCCTGGAAACAATGATTACTCTCATTCCCTGCCTGCAACAGGAGTTTCGATGTTGGGTGAAGGCTTATCACCAGAACAAGGGACAGCCATTCACATTACCCCCAGTCAGGCAGACACTAACAACGGATGCATCGGATTATGCCTGGGGGGCCCACATGGCAGGAATATGCATTCAGGGCACATGGTCCTCAAACCAAATGCATCTACATATCAATCAAAAAGAGATGCTAGCTCTTCAAAATGCCCTGACAGCCTTCAAGGACCTACTTCATTCGGGACAACTACTGATAAAGACAGACAACACCATGGTCATGTGGTATATAAACAAGCAGGGGGGCACACATTCTTA